>NC_137030.1:12231199-12434808 GCF_032717465.1 Coenobita brevimanus | reverse complement strand
GTGCGATTTGAAAGTGAGTAAGCACTGTGTTGACAAGATAGAGCATATTAAAGACTCTTAAATCCATGAAGATCTATGCTTCATACAATGTAAATCTCGCTGAAGAATACAAACTTGATAACTTATATATACTGAACTGGAAAGCATTAGTTGGGATATTGTAGGTATTGAGTGAGACCCACAGAAAAGAAGAAAAGTAATTCAGCTAAATGAATAGTGGCAACTATTTTACCGCAGAGGAAGGAAATGAAAGAGTTAGTTGTAGGATTTCCTATTTATCTATCTATGTCTATTGCCAGACGTCCAATCCCGTTTAGTATACAAACAACGCCTCCAAGTCGCCCTGTCCCCCGCCATTTCACTGCCCTGCTCCCAACTCACACCCCCCTCTCTCATATACCTCTCATATCCTCCATCTCATCCTTGGCCTCCTCTCCTCTCTTCCCTCCACCTCACTCTACAGACACTCTCTTCGTCAGGAAATTCTCACCCTCCATCCCTTCCACATGGCCAAACCATCTCAGTGTGTTCTATAACGCTTCTATTATCACATCCACATCAACACACAACGGTCCTTTATATCCTCATTCGTCAGAATGTCTCTCCATGTGACTCCACATGCTCCTCTTAAATAACTCATTTCCACTGCTCTCACTCTTGACTTGTGTCCTTCCAACAACGTCCAAGCTTCACTTCCGTATATGTTAGATATATATATAATACTGTCATGTAGTAACTTACTTCCATGCTGACTTCCCTGTTTCTTATCACTGCTTAAAGAACCAGCAACCTTTCTTCCATCTATCCCTTTCAAAAGCACTTCACCCTCCAAAACCCTCCTTCCATCCTTACTCATCACACTACCCAAGTACTTAAACGTATTACATCTTCCAATTCCTCACCATCCAACCTCACTGTCCATTCACTGACTTCACCTCTCTCAAGGAGACCATCACTTTACATTTCCCTACATTCATCTTTAGATTCCGTTTCTTACACACTCTCTCAAACTCATCCACCAAGCTGTCTGTGACTCTTCTGTCTTTCACTCAACAACACAGTATCATCTGCAAACAACAGTAGAGGGAGTTTCCAAACACTATCCTCTCTCACCAGGCCACTCAACATCCACAACCCTACCTTGTACCTCCATGTACAGATTGAAGACAAACCATGGAGACATGACACATCCCTGTTTCAAACCAACTTTCAAAGAGAAAATTCACTTAGTTCACCATCCACACGCACTGCAGCCTTCGGATCATCGTGCCATACTCTTCACAGCATTCAACAAATTCCCATCACCATAATCCATATTCTTAACACTTTCCACAATCCTTGTCTATCCACCCTGTCATATGCTTTCTTCAAATCCATGAAAGCACATACAACTTTCCCTTCTCTAGAAATTTTTTCCACTACTCAAAGATCTAAGAATGAATATCTGATCTACAACCTCTTCCCCTTCCTAAAGCCTCCCTATTCTTCTCCAACTAATTTCTCTGTTCTTCTCTAACTCTTGTCAGGCATAAGTATCCTACCATTCACTTTTCCTATTATACTAAGAAGACAAATGCCCCATGATTACCACTATTCTTTCCCTTTCCTTTGTACAAGGGAATAATTATACCTCACTTCCAATCCTCCGGACTTACTCCCTCCCAGGCCAATCTGCACATCATCCACATCCATTCTACTACTATCTCTCCCCCATGCTTCAGCATTTCACCACACACTCCATCAATTCCTGGGGCTTTCCCCGATTTAACTTTCTTCATTGCTTCCACAACTTCTATCCTACTGATTTCTTCCTGTGTTCTCACCTCCTCCTTCTCCCAGCCATTCCCCAGCCACTTATACTCGCATTACTTCCATCCTCTATGTTCAACAATTCCTTAAAGTGTTCTCTCCATCTGCTCACTTTTTCTCCCTTCTCCACTAGTAATCTACCATTTTTATCTTTCACTCCCCTGCTAACTTCACTTCCACCCTGTCTTACTCTTTTCACCTCTCTCCAGAACATTTTCTTACAGTCCCTCCACTTTACACTCAAATTCCTTCCAAATTCCTCATCCACTCTCTTCTTACTCTCTCTTACTAATCTTTTCACCTCTCTCTTTCTTTCTACATATAACTCTCTCTTCCGCCTCTCAACTTCTTCCACGCCCCTATTTCTCATCCATTCATTGTATGCTTTCTTCTTTGTGCCACAGCCTGTTTCACCTCTTCAGTCCACCACGCTGTTCCTTGCACCCCCCTCCGTCTTCTCTTCCTTCCACACACCACATCACATGCTGCACATATTTCTTCTGTAAATATGCTACACACACCTTCCACGTCTCCCATCTGCTCCAATTCATATTTGCCCAATCGTTCCTCCACTTCTCTCTTATACTCTGCCTTTTTCTCATCCTCTTGTAACCTTTCCACTCTCCTTGCAACTACTCCTTCCTCTCGTCTTTCCCTTCTTCTATTCCTCCATCTTACTTGAATTCTAATTCTGGCCACCACCAAGTAGTGGTCAGAAAGTCCACTCCCCCAACCTCTATACACTCTTGCATCCTTTACACATCTTCACATCCTTTCATCCACACACACATAATCAATCATTGCCTTCCTTTCATTCAGTTCACCACCCACCCTTCTCATCACTCGCCATGTATACCTGTGGATCATTTTATGCCTGAAGAGGGTATTGGCTATCACCAACCCCCTCCCAGCACAAATGTCCACTAACGCACTCCCATTCTCATCTATCTCAGCAGGCACACCCCACTCACCAACTATTCCATCCACCTTCACATTCCCAACTTTACCATTCATATCACCAATCAAAAACACTCTCTCATTCCTTCCAAACTTTTCCATGCACATTTCTACATTTGTCCAGAACTCTTCTCTCACTCTTCTAGCAGGATCTTGCATTGGTGCATACACACACACGATCGCCCACATTTGTATTCCAACTTTCAACTTTACCCACACAATTCCTTGACCCAACTGATCCATACTGTCTTATGCTCCTCTTCCATCCTTTTACTCACAACTATACATACTCCTTCCTTTGCCCTCTCATTCTCACCTACTCCTGCACATATACCCCATCCATACTCCCATTCTCTCACACTTTCTCCTCTCCATTTTGTTTCAGTTATTCCACATACATCCACTTTGACAAGCACCTAGAGACAATCTCTCTCTCTCTTTTCACCTCATCATTCGATCTATGCATACAATGTAACTACCATGTCCTTTGCCCGGTCTGAAGATTACAAACTTGATAACTTGGTCAGCTGAACTGGAAAACATTAGTTGGGATATTGTAGTTGTTTGAGTGAGGGGCACTAATTCAGCTAACCCTTTTAGTGGCCTTTTATGACAGAGGAAGGGAAAATGAAAGAGTTAGTGGTGTAGGATTTCTAATTAACAGAAATCTTGCAGACAACATTGTTAAATTCAGCAGTGCATCTGACAGAGCAGCAGTGGTTGTAATTAGACTGTGCAAAAAATATACCCTGAAAGTGATACAAGTATATGCACCAACTTCTCAGAGCTCAGATGAAGAAATTGAAACATTCTATGATGACATCTCCCAGATTATGGAAGAAGAAAAGACCACCTATACTATACTCATGGGAGACTTCAATGCAAAAGTTGGAAAATCAAAAAATGGAGAAGCATGTATGGGAAAATTTGGAGTGGGAGAAAGGAACGAAAGAGGAGAAATGTTGGTAAACTTTGCAGAAATGTTTAACATGAGAATAATGAACACATTCTTTCACAAAAGAACAGGGAGAAAGTGGACCTGGAGAAGCCCAAATGGAGAAACAAAGAATGAAATCGACTTCATTATAGCAAATAAGAATAACACAATCACAAATGTCACAGTTGTCAACAAAGTAAATATTGGAAGTGACCATAGAATGGTGGGTTGCACAGCAAGATTCAATTTCAAAAGTGAAAGAAAGAAGATGATTAAAGACAAAAAGATATGCCCAATAAAAGTCAGCGAAAACAAAGCAGCTTTTCAGTTGGAAATAAGGAACAGATTTCAGGCTCTCAGTAATGCTGAATGTGACATTGATGAGCTGAATGACAGACTAACAAAAGTGCTAAAAGAATCAGCGGAGGTAGTAGGAAAACCTAATACAACCAAAGCCGGGAAGTATTCAGAGAAGACACTTGAGCTTATGAAAAAAGAAAGGTAATGAAAGTAAAAACAAAGAAAGATGAAATAGAACGAGCGGAATTAAATAAGCTTATCAACAAAAGACAAAGAGAAGAAAAAAGAAAGAGAAACATGGATCAAATCAAAGAAACCATCAAAAAAGGAAAAAGTCTGAAACAGGTCCGAAATAAAATGGCACTTGGAAAGCAACAAATTACATCACTAAAAGACAAAAACGGTGAAGCCATTAAATGCAGAGATATGATGCTGAAGAGAGTTGAAGAATTTTACAAAGAACTGTATGCATCAAAGACAGTAGTACCAATAGCTAACTTTTCTGTTGACACAAGTGAAATACTTGAGGTAACACCAGACGAAGTAAATATTTCTCTTAAAAATATGAAAAGAGGGAAGGCTCCGGGAGAAGATGGAATAGTAGCAGATTTACTGTTGGATGCAGGAGCAGAAGTACAAAATAGGCTTGCTCACTTATTTACCCAATGTATAAAACAGAAGAAAATTCCCAAAACATGGTGTAATGCAATTGTTATTCTACTTTATAAAAAGGCGACTCAAAAGACCTTAGTAACTATAGACCCATTAGCTTGCTATCAGTCATTTACAAACTTTTCACTAAAGTCCTTACAAACAGAATAGCTACAAATTTGGAGGAAAACCAACCTCGTGAACAGGCAGGATTCCGAAGCGGGTACTCGACTACTGATCATCTGCACACAATGAATCAGCTAATTGAGAAAACTACAGAATATAATAAACCACTGTGCTTAGGTTTTGTTGATTACGAAAAGGCTTTCGACTCAGTGGAGCACATAGCAATTATAAATTCATTGCGAGAACAAGGAGTGAATGAGAACATTGTAAAACTGCTCGAAAACATATATAAAGAGGGAACTGCTACAGTTAAATTACATAAGGACTCAGAGAAAATTAAGATTGAGAAGGGCGTGCGTCAGGGAGATACAATTTCACCAAAGTTATTTACAGCATGCCTAGAAAGTATTTTCAGAAAGCTAGACTGGGAAAACAAAGGAGTAAACATAGATGGAGAAAAGCTAAACCATTTAAGATTTGCAGATGACATTGTCCTAATCTCAGAAAAAGCAGAGACATTGCAAGAAATGTTAAATGACCTGAACAGAGAAAGTCTCAAAGTAGGGCTAAAGATGAACCGGAGTAAAACTAAAGTAATGTTTAATCCTCAAACACCAAAGAGCGTCATAAGAATAAGTGGAGAAATTCTTGAAGAAGTTGAGGAGTACAATTACCTGGGACAAATACTAAAATTAACGAAAGATAATGATAGCGAAATAAAAAGACGCATTACAATTGGATGGAAAGCTTTCGGTAAACATAGAGACATTATGAAAAGTAGCTTGCCAGTTTGTATGAAACGAAAAGTATATAACGAATGTATAATTCCAGCTATGACGTATGGTTGTGAGACTTGGAAACTGACAAAATCGATGGAAAATAAATTAATTCGTTCTCAGAGAGCAATGGAAAGGTCAATGTTGGGAATATCTTTAAGAGACAGGAAAAGATCAACTTGGGTGAGACAGCAGACTAAAGTCAAAGATATTATAGAAGTTATAAAAGAACAGAAATGGAGGTGGGCAGGCCATGTAGCAAGAACAAGGGATAATCGATGGAGCAAGAGGTTGACTGACTGGACACCAAGAGATGGTAAGCGTAGCAGAAAAAGGCCAGACAGGAGGTGGAGAGATGAGATAGAGAAATTTGCAGGGAAAACGTGGCAAAGATTGGCTCAGTCAAGGAATTCGTGGAGAAGGTTGGGGGAGGCCTTTGTTCAGCAGTGGACTTGTAATGGCTGATGATGATGATGATATATATATATATATATATATATATATATATATATATATATATATATATATATATATATATATATATATATATAGTAATATAGCCTCAATATAACGGACTAAACCCAACCATTCCAAAAAAGCATATACAAGAGACATATAAAAAGACTTTCCCTCCCGTTAACCCGGGGATGAGGGGACGGGGTTACAAGCAGGGGTAGAGGAGGGCGGAAAGCGGGAAATAAGACACAAGTGGGAATGAGTGAGGGCGAGGGGAAAAAAGGACAGGGATGGGGAGAGGGATGGAAAACAGGGAGAGAGAGAGAGCAGAAGGCCAAACTGCCCTGCTACAACCCGCCTCTCTCCCCTCGTCTCACTCACTCACTCATTTCTTCACTCTTTCATTTCTCTTTAATCTCACATCTTCTCTACTATCACACACACACTACATACATATATACCTTAATATTTACTTACTCTCTCTTAAGTCTTTGCTATTCCTCTATAACACTCGGAGATTATATTTTTTTTGATTTCATATAAAACTACAGCGCTCTGTTTGCACATTCTGGCGTTGCACTAGATATTCTATTTTCTTAAACTATATTTACTCAACAACTATTTTAATATTCATATATATCAGGTATTTATAGTTTATTACTTCAGATATATATATATGAGGTTATCTCATTGATGCATAATGTGTACAATTCTATACACAATATTGTGGCTTATACGTATATATGCTTATATAAATATATAGATTAATGGCATAGGGAAGGCTCACCGCACGTGGAAAGCTGTCTATTGGAGGCCGGAAGAATTATATATTAAATGTGGCAAAGCACACTTTTTCTATATCATTAGTTTCGACGGGTTTATAGTTTACAATTACTGTCTGAGAGGGTGTTCAGTTATTAGTTTCACTATACAGTGTATTATCTCATTATTTACAATCTTACAAATTAAAAATGTTCAACTTTGTATATTTTCTCAATACATTCGTGATACATATATAGATTAGATATAACATGTATGATATGCACAACATGTTAGGCAAACGGTTATATGTACAGCATGTTATGATATATATATGTATATTCAAGTGCATGCGAGACTTTCATAGTCTTAACATACATGATCTATTGCATCCCATATATAGAGATGTATGCAGTAATGTATTGACAAATAGGGATTCGTTGTCCCATCTTTCTGCTTGTATCTCGTCGAGGTAAAGGCATTATTTGCCAGGTCTTACGTTGCCACAATGACTCCTGTCCTGAGCACATATTCGTGTGTAGATGCCCATTAGGATTGTCGAAGTGTGGGTAAAGGAAATTCCTCTGATGGTCGGGCGGTGCTCCGCTTAGATCGAAGTTTCAGCCTCTGGATCCGCTGACGATGCTACAGAATACCGACAGCTGGTGGACTTCTCACCCCACTGGCTCTTTGTACATGAACGAGCTCCGATAATGTTAACTCTGGTATCGAAAGCAGCTATGTGATGTATATCTCACGTTCTCTGTCTCTGTCGTAGGCTATATATATATATATATATATATATATATATATATATATATATATATATATATATATATATATATAGAGTGGAGGTCCTCCCTGTATTCCAGTAGATTGTACTGAGACTCCCGCTCCATCCATTGAGAGTTCAGAGAATGATGGCTGTTGGTCTGAATCCATGTCGCCTTTGAGAGCTTAGGCTACAGCATGTGAACTTGATTCACAGTGTCAGATACCACACACCAGACTACCAAAGTCACACAACAACATGGCACTTCAGCATCATCACTTCCTACAATCTTGGAGACAGAGCTGTGAGACAAGTTTGTCACGAGTTATTCTGATAGCATGTCATGCAGTGGACACTCAAACGGCTGATGGTATATATATATATATATATATATATATATATATATATATATATATTGTCATTTTGCGAAAGGTTTATAACTAACAAGAATTTATTTCATTCACCAGGAGGCAGTGAGGCTGGTCACTCATCATCTTAAATGCCAGGACCAACTTGCCTAGCCCCGGGTTCCTGCGCCTCTGTGGGGTGACGGAAGATTGATGATTATGATTATATATATATATATATATATATATATATATATATATATATATATATATATAGTTAGTTAGTTAGTTATATATATATATATATATATATATATATATATATATATATATATATATATATATATAGATATATATATATATATATATAGATAGATAGATAGACAGATATATATATATATATATATATATATATATATATATATATATATATATATATATATATATATATATAATGATAATCATCCAATCCTCCGTCTGCCTCCGCAAAGGAGCCCAGGAACCCGGGGCTAGGCAAGTTGATCCTAGACATTTAAGATGAGAGGACCAGCCTCACTCATCCCTGAGTGCATGAGAATAATTGCAACCCTAAACCATTCCTTGGATATAAACCTTCACTGGTTCAATCCGATTGAGAGCAATAACATATATATATATATATATATATATATATATATATATATATATATATATATATATATACCATCAGCCGTTTGAGTGTCCACTGCAGGGGCCTATCCTCTACCGAAGTGGACAATAGCAATGTATCTCTACCAAGTGGCTTAGGCTGTCTAGTAGAGATTGTATATAGGGTGAGAAGTACTTGAAAGTGTAATTGTTGTGTTGGAGTGGCTTTGGATGTGTGAGTCTGTGAATCAAGTGTAATCGGCCCGCGCAAGCCGACTTTACTAGGCGAGCACTGGTTCAACCACAGCACCCCTGTGTCCGCCAACGCAGTACGTGGCCAGAAGAACGCTCCCAAAGTCTATTACCCCCTGGCGGGGCGCGAACCCTCGTTCTTCAGTGTACGAAAATGCACGCTTTACCACTGTACCACAGAGGCTAAATATATATATATATATATATATATATATATATATATATATATATATATATATATATAGCCTGCATACTGTAAATAGATGAACAGATAGAGAGAGACATGAGAGACAGACAGACAGATAGATAGATAAATACATACCTATAACGGACTTCGGTATACCGGAATTCGCTATTATCGGAATCGAGGAGCCGGGACTAAATTCTTAGAACACGTCCACCGGGTCGGTCAGGATCACTTGATGGTCTCGATCGTCAGCTTTTACCCTCCGAATGGAAGGTGAGCTGAGAGCTCATTAGTCCGATCTAAGGGCAAGGATGTGACCTTCACACACCCACACACCCGTCCCCTTGCTCAAGGGGAGTCAGTAACTACCTATTTCGTCAGTGAAACTTTTCGCAACCTGAGCGAGGCGCGAACTCCCGTCCACCAGTTGGCAGGCGAGAGCGTTACCACTGCACCAGCGAGCGGTGGAAGGAACAAGTGTTGGCAACATGTAAACAACACAATAAAGAACAAAATCCAAATATGCTGTGAACAGCAGCGTCCAGATCATGTTGTCAACATCATGAAGAGCTTCAGCTGCTTTGTATGGATACATTTAACTCATAACCTCTGTTGCTAGCAGGTTTGAAGCTGCAGTGTCATGTTCGCATAAATCTGTCCAAATACTGCTGCATATATGTATCCAAACATGTAGTGCAGGTGTGTTGTCAACACATGTTCGAGAGAGGATTTATTCTTATATCAAGAAAAGTCCGAAGGTGACGAAGTGAAATATACAAAGTGAACATTAATTCGTAAGATTGTAAATAATGAGGGTGCATAATGTTTACAGTACAATAACTGAAAAGTGTTTGAAATTAAGTTGTAACAATGAAGTATTTTCTAAAGCTTCCCGGCCCCACTACCTTTGGCTAGAAACGAGCGCGTCGGAACGCAGATGTGGTGGTGTATAAAGCTCTCCCGGTCCTCCATCCCCTCCGTTCTCCCCTCAGCCCAGCTCCATCCCAGCTATGGGGGCTTCTGTCCAGGCACAATGAAATGTTTCCACGGTCATTATGTCCAGGAAATTGGTTTTATTGGTATAAATTGTATACCATTATCTTTGGTGTTATTTATACTATAAGATAAACTTATAAAAATATACAAAACTGATGAATAATAGAACAGAAATGCGGTGAGAATAAACTGGTTCAAATGTAAAAATAGTTTCAAACAACTTCCCAACATCCTAGCCTAAAATATTGCCCACACCTTGCAAGAGCACAGCGTATGCAGAATTTCACGAGCTTTCTTGGGGTGTGTTCGGAATGTCGATACGACCAATAGTTTTCGAGTAAATCGCCAAAACTAAAGGAAAAATCTCCGAGTGCGCCGGAAGATGGAGGAGGGACGCGGAGGAGGTTGGGGGAGCAGAGGGGGAAAAGGAGGGATGTGTGTGTGTGTGTTTGTGCGTGTGTGTGTGTGTGTGTGTGTGAGAGAGAGAGAGAGAGAGAGAGAGAGAGAGAATGAGTGAGTGAGTGAGGAGACGGGGAGAGAGGTGGTAGGGCAGGGCAGTTTGGCTGCTCTCTCTCTCTCCCTGCTCCTTCAGTCCTCCTCCCCATCTGCCTTTCCCTTTCTCGCCCTCACTATATATATATCCTTGTGTCTCTTTCCGCCCTCCTCTACCCCTGCTTGTAACCCCGTCCCCTCATCCCCGGGCTATACAGGGAGATAGTCCTGATGTATCTTATATATTTAGCTTTTTTGGAATGGTTTGGATCCCAATTAGTCCGTTATATTGAGGTTTTACTAAAAATCACTACTGTCCCGCAAAGTTCCAGGTTCAAATCAAAGAGTTAGATAAAATCACAAGTTAAAGTTTAATTGCTCATAAACTAATAACAAAACATTCAGGGACTCAGAAGGATAATGTAATGGCAAAAAACAGGTTAAATATATGGTTGCTAACTGCAATAGCCTCTATTGAACACTACTAGAAAGAGGTTAGCAAGAGTAAATTTATCCTGAGTCAGCCCTGATAAAATGGAAAATACCAGGATAATACTCAGTGAATAAAAGATATATTATTACAGATACAAAATATTATTAATAATGACTGACATCCAAACTTTTTACATTATTACATCACAAAAACCTCAGTCACTAGGCCTACAAAGGCTAACACCCTATGCTACACAGTACAAGAACACAATGTAATAACACTCATACTCAAATTACACAGCAGTTAGGATGGCTGAGACTTCCTGAGCACTCACAATAATAACAACCGTAGCAGGGGAGGACAGAGATGTGAGCAAAAATGAGGAGTAGATCTTAAGTGGCAATTAATGTAGAGACTGAGCTCATTATATAGGGGCCGGCAGAGCTTGGATACAACTTGTAAGAAGGACGCGCAAATGAAGCCATGGGGGACAAAGAGTTGAAGGCAATCCTGCTCTGAACAACAGAAAGAACTGATCTTACTCTACTATAAGTGAGGAGGTGGGAGTGAGGTAGAACACGATCGTGATCAAACATGCAGGCATACTGTACGTTAGAATTACACAAAGGATGATGAAATCATAGGCCATGTAACACCTCCCCACAAAGAAAAAGAAATTTACAAAGGAAATTTCTTTATTACTCTCTTAAAACAATCTGTCTAAAGTCTAGATAAGCAATCTGCAATAACATTTTCTTTCCCCTGACATGTATGTCTAATGAATATACTCCTGAAGAAGTAGACTCCATCTTGTCAATCTCTGATTTTTATCTTTTAAACATTACTAAGGAATTTCAGTGGGTTATGATCGGTATAAATGACTATGGGGTCAAAACCAGAACACAAATAAAAATGAAAAATGCTGTAAAACCAAAATCAAGGCCAAAAGCTCTTTCTCAATAGTTGAGTAGTTCTTTTGAGGTGGAGTGAATCTTCTTACTGTAATAAGATACAGGGCGTTCAATAGCCCTGATCATCCTCTCTGCAGCAAATGACAGCCCCAGCTCCTGTATCACTTCTGCATCAACAGCCATCTTAAAAGGCTTAGCAAAATTCTGGAGTAGCGAGCACTTGGCTGACTTAATAGGGATAGCTTTAAGTTTGTTGAAAGAGATTCAAGGTTA
This sequence comes from Coenobita brevimanus, assembly GCF_032717465.1. Lineage (NCBI taxonomy): Eukaryota > Metazoa > Arthropoda > Malacostraca > Decapoda > Coenobitidae > Coenobita > Coenobita brevimanus. The sequence continues at coordinate 12,422,747 of NC_137030.1, read as the reverse complement.
TCGGTCCATACAAATTTCAACTCCCTTTTTCAGTAGGTCTGTAAGTGGTGATACAAGAATTGAAAAGTTAAGAACAAATTTCCTGTAATAACCTACCATTCCTGCAAAAATTCTTTTGTAGCTCTTTCCTCACTTTTAGGTCTGGGAAGATCACTTTTATAACCTGAACCTTAGCTCCTGGTGGTGCAACATGTCCATCACCAATTACGTACCCAAGGTATTGAACTTTAGCTTGACCAAACTCACATTTTGATAAATTAGCTACAAGATTAGCATGAACCAAACGCTCAAGAAAATTACTGACATGGCATAGGTGATCTTTCCAGTTGTTACTGAAGATTAATACATCATCAATATAAACAACACACCCTGCCAAACCCTCTGTTACAACATTCATGAGCTTCTGAAATGTGGCTCGTGCATTCTTCATACCATATGGCATTACAGAACATGCAAAAGTCTTTCCTAGTGTGCATAAAAACATGAGATCTCCCCTTTTAGTGTCAACGTTCAGTCATAGAACCTTGCCAGTATCCCTTTAACAAATCAAATCTTACTTATGTAATCTAGCCTTTCTGATCTTGTCTATGCAATGTTCCACACGAGGGAGAGGGTAAGTGTCTGTTTTGGTTATCTGATTACGACACGTCTGTAGTCGATGCAAAGCCGCTGTGACCCACCTGGCTTAGGGACTAGGAGTGACAGGAGAACTCCACTCTGGGCTCTGACAGGGCTCAATCGCATCTTGTGGTCCAACAGGTAGCGCCAAGCTCCTTCTGGATGAGAGGAACTCTACTGGGTTCACACGGTAAGGGGAGGCACTTAATGGCTTTGCGGTCTCCAACATCGACATCATGCATCAACACAGTGGTTCTTCCTGGAGTGGCACGGAACACTTGCGGGGTACTCCTGCAGTAATGCCGAAAAACTCCTGCACTCTTCCTCGGGAGGTAGGATGAGAAAGCTTAGTCTGGAGATCCTTCATGATATCAGGATTTCTTCCCCAAACTACCACTCAGGCTCATGCTGCATGGGAGAACTTCACTTGGCAGACTCGGGTGGAAGCAGAGCTACAGTGCAGACTGGGTTATTTTCGTCCCGCCTCGTGATATAACTTTAGGCATGTTGATGTGACAAAGTTACTTGTTCTTTCTACGATCTGGTGTGGCAATGACATAGTTGACATCACCGAGTTTCTTCTCCACGAAATAAGGACCACTAAACTTGGCTTGAAGAGGTTGCCCATGCACTGGTAGCAGAATCAAAACCTGATCTCCTGGCTGAAAGTGGCGTAACCTGGACTTCTTATCATACCAAGTCTTCATCTTCTCCTGAGCAGCTCCTAAATTCTCTCTCGCCAGCTGTAAAGCAGTGGACAGCTCCATACTCCAGCAGGTTGACGTCATCTTCCTCTGACAGCCAGCATTCCTTGAGTACCTTAAGGGGTCCTCTTACTTCATGGCCAAACAGTAGTTCAAAAGGTGAGAAGTCCAGTGATTCATTTGGAGATTCTCTTGCGGCAAATACAACGAATGGAAGACCTTTATCCCAGTCTTTCTCTGATGTTCCAAACAGTATTTCTTGAGCATCGATTTGAGTGTTTGATGATATCTCTCCAACGCTCCTTGGGTCTGGGGATGGTAAGCTGAAGACGTGATCTGGGTGATGCCCAACTCTTTCAGAGACTGCTTGAAAACATTTGACATGAAATTACTTACCCGGTCTGACTGTACCTCCTTGGGCAGACCAAACTTTGTGAATAACCCTAGCATTTCCTTAACCTCGTTCTTTGTTGAGATATTTCTAAGTGGAATGGCTTCAGGATAACGAGTAGCCATATCAATCAGGGTCAACACATTAGAAAATCCTGAAGAAGTCTTAGGAAGAGGGCCCACAATATCCATCAACACACGGGTGAATGGCGCCTCAAAAGGAGGAATGGGAACTAGAGGTGCAACCTTTTCGGTCTGATTACACTTCCCCACAACTTGACAGGTGTGACAAGACTTACAATACCAGGAAACATTCCTGAAGATGCCTGGCCAGTAGAAGTGTTTCAAAATGCGTGCCACAGTCTTCCTCACTCCAAGGTGTCCTGCCAAACTGGAATCATGAGCCACTCTAATGATATCCTGCCTACAAACACGAGGGATGACAACTTGATGTACAACCTCCCATTCACAGGCGGCTGATGCTGTTGGGGGTCTCCACTTCCTCATAAGTACTCCTGACTTTATATAATAACAAGTAGAAGCACCAGCTGACTCTTCCTCACTGCAAGCAGAATTAGCTAGACCTTTCAACTCAGGGTCAACAACCTGCAACTCAACCAACTCTTGACGAGACAAATTATCAACACTACGGGGTACTGCCTCATCTGGTGAGTGGTCCAAATTAGCAAGAAAAGTGTCAGCTAGGATAACATCATCATCATCATTATCCTCTAAGTCACCAGTAACTTTAGACTTAGCCCTAGTGACAGCACATGCATGGAACACATCAGGGACACCACAATCCTGGGCCGCAGCCACTGGCTCACTAGACAACTGAGGAGCTGGACACACTTGACTTCCACCAATATAATTTCCAAGTAAGAAAGTTACACCTGACATTGGGAGTGTCTCAACCAACCCAACCATAACAGAACCATTAACAAAACCAGACTCTAAATTCACTCTGCACAGAGGGACAGAGAAGTAATTATTCCCTACACCTTGTAAGATTACAGTTTCATCAGAGGAATTAACATTAGAGCCTAGAACACTGGTCAGCATAAGGGATTGGCAAGCACCTGTATCACGATATATTTTAACTGATTTCCTGTCATTACTGTCCAGAGGACTGACAAAACCATCGGACAGGAAATTAGCACATGAACTCTTGAGAGTGTCACCCACGTTACTGCTCAAAAGAGGAGCTCCATCATGAGAATTTAATTTACCCCTCAAAGCAGGTTCAGTTAAATCAGTTAAAGAATTCTGCGTACTGTCAAGGGTGGACACTAGACCAATTGACTGAATATTTAGAGACTCCTTTTTGTTCACATCACGCTGTCTCCTGAAACATTTCTCCGTAGTATGACCAAGCTTACTACAATAAGTACATTTACTTTTCTGAAATCTAGAGGTGAAGCTGGTATTTACTTTCTGAGAAACATCATCTTTATTCTCTTTCCTGTTACCTGTACTCTGAGTAGAGGCAACGTACTTACTCTCAGCTTTCCCTTTTTGTTTAGAATATCTCTTGTGAGTGAGAACATATTCATCAGCTAAAACTGCAGCATCAGACAAATTATCTATTCTTTTCTCATCAAGATATAGGCTTACATCTTTATAAATACGCCTTTTGAAGTCCTCCAGCAAAATCATCTGCTTAAATTTGTCAAAATCAGAATCCACATTCTTAGAATTTAACCACTGCTCTAACAGATCTTCTTTGATTTTTGCATACTCAACATGGGATTGCTTATCTTGCTTATAAGTTGTCCTAAATTTTACTCTATAGGCTTCAGGAACAAGTTCATAGGCCTTAAGAATCAAGCTCTTAACTACATCATAATTATCAGATTGATCCTGAGGCAAAGATGCATAAGTTACTTGAGCTTTACCGGTGAGAACAGTTTGAAGGAGTACTGGCCAATACTTTTTTGGCCAATTGAAACCTGTAGCTACCCTCTCAAACAACTGAAAATACTTTGTTAAATCAGATTCATTAAAAGGAGAGACAAGTTTAACATTTTTAGCCACATCAAAATCATCAGAGCTAGATGATCCAGTTCCACCTTGTTTCATGCGATACTCATGGTCTGCCTGAATCCTAGCAATTTCAGTTTGTGCCTCCTGAATACGAGCCTGAGACTTAGCCTCCTTAGCACGTGCCTGAAACTCAGCCTCCTTAGCATTTGCCTGAAATTCAGCCTCCTTAACACGAGCCTCCTGCAGGGCTAGTTGTAACTAGCTAATTCAATCTGCGTTTGCTCATTTCGAGGAGTTACATTAAACAAGCTTTCATTAATCATGTCAACAATTTGATCTTTAGAATGATGAGAGCGAACAGCAATTCCCAATTGTTGAGCAACAAGCTTAAGTTCATTCTTTGTTCTGTTTTCTACATCACACACTGTTTGCACATTTGACAAACAATCTTTGGCTTCATCAAGCGTAGTAATAGTAGACATCATGAATAAATCACAGTCACAAAATATCAAGCAATATCCTTATGATAATATCCTGAATATCCTGATAAGAGGTCGCCAAATTTATGTTACGGAACAGAGAAAACTGTCCCGCAAAGTTCCAGGTTCAAAACAAAGAGTTAGGTAAAATTACAAGTTAAAGTTTAATGCTCAAACTAACAACAAAACATTCAGGACTCATAAGGATAATGTAATGGCAAAAAACAGGTTAAATATATGGTTAACTGCAATAGCCTCTATTAACACGAAATTAGCAAGAGTAAATTTATCTGAGTCAGCCCTGATAAAATGAAAATATCAGATAATACTCAGTGAATGCAAGATATATTATTACAGATACAAAATATTATTAATAATGACTGACATCCAAACTTTACATTAATCACAAAAACCTCACTAGGCCTACAAATTAACACCCTATGCTACACAGTACAAGAACAAAATGTAATAACACTCATACTCAAATTACACAGCAGTTAGATGGCTGGAGGCTTCCTGAGCACTCACAATAATAACAACTGTACAGGGGAGGACAGAGATGTGAGCAAAATGAGGAGTAGATCTAAGTGGCAATTAATGTAGAGACTGAGCTCATTATATAGGGGCCGGCAGAGCTTGATACAACTTGTAAGAAGGACGCGCAAATGAAGCCAGAGCGGACAAAGAGTTGACAATCCTGCTCTGAACAACAGAAAGAACGACTTACTCTACTATATGGGAGGAGGGGGGGAGTGAGGTAGAAGACGCTCGTGATCAAACATGCAGCATACTGTACGTTAGAATTACACAAAGGATGATGAAATCATAGGCTATGTAACAATATATATATATATATATATATATATATATATATATATATATATATATATATATATATATATATATATATATCCTACCGGATACGTTTATGTGAAGCTTCTCAACATGGTGAATGTTTTTGGCATATCCAATGGAGTCATGATTCCGGGGGCTTGAATGAGTGAATGGAAGTGTGGCCCATTGGACTGGGCAAATTTGGACTGTCTGGACATTGCTACTCCTCACACTGCCCCAGGGTGGAAAAGGAGGTCCGGATGATGATGATGATGATGATGATGATATATGTAACCAAATTTCCAACTCAGCTTTTATGTCCATTTACATCCTCTCTACCATGACTGCTGGTTTAATTTCTTCTTGTTTTTTATTACAATGCCCTGATTATCTTGTTTATTCCTACTACTTACGGTCACCCCTTGCTACACCCGGCCACGAGGCAGCAGTGTGACCTACGCCCTTTGCATCGGCAGTTACTGTCGCTCTGGCAATGGTCGTACCATTGAATGCAGACACGCCCGAAGGAGTTAGGGTCCGGGCACGTCAGCGATCTGGAGAAGAGAAGAACCTGACAAGCAAAACACCTTACAAATATAATCCCAGACCTAAGAGGAATTACAAAGAAAACTCAAATATTTCTCAAAACTAAAGAGCAATAACAAGGAAAACACTCAGATATTCTCCCAGACCGAAGCATTAACAAAGAAAACACTCAACCCAGACCAAAGAACAATTCATTAGTCTGAGAAAAAGAAGGTTGTACTATTGTGGACAGCCAAATAATTTTAATTCCTAGTCTAACAGTTCTGCGACTCTAACACATTGTTGTGAAATGGATGATGGATTCCTAACATCGCAACACTGGGTTTCAAGAGTTATTGGTCACCTGATTGCTTTGAATTTCCGCAATTGTACCTGACATGGAAAGCAGTGAGTAAATAATATTCCCCAAGACCGTACGACAATTTATCAGTCTGAGAAAACGAAGAATGAGAAAGGAAAGGAAAGCGCTGGCCAGGACATCCTGCAGACCAAAGAGTAATTCGTCACCTAAGAAAGGGTAACTGGCAAGGACAGCACTCAATATTTATTTATTCTGCAAGTCACACTTCTGTATCTCATTGTATATTACTGATGCAAACTACAATATCAAAATGATATAAATAAGAAGTGAGTATGAGTGTGTAATACAGAAATAACTCGCCAAGAAAAAAGTCCTATGTCACTCACAGTACAACAAAACATCCAAAATTGACTACATTCCCCTAGACCAGGGGTCGGCAACCTCCGGCCCGCGGGCCAGATCCGGCCTGCAGAGTCTGAACTCATGGCCCGTCACCCTGCTTGATATTTATATAACAATCCGGCCCGCAACAGCCTAGCCAACTAAATGAGTAAGTCGGCGCCTCGCGACGTGATCGCGGTGGGTAGCACGGGGCAAATTTGCATGACTAAGATCTTGTAATTCTTGTAATCTAGTCACTGGTTTGCCTGCTTTTCTATATTTTTTTTTTTGTATATTGTCACAAACTGTTTTCGGAAGTCAATGATTTGCATGTTTTTCAATAAATTTCTTGTAATCTAGTCACTGGTTTGCCTGCTTTTCTATAATATTTTTGTACACTGTCACTTTTGGGTTCTCTTTGGCACTCCAGCCCGCAGGCTACTCCTAGAAGCTTTCTCTGGCCCTCGCACTGAAAAGGTTGCCGACCCCTGCCCTAGACCGAAGAAGTTGTTTGGGACACTTCAGCAATCTGAGGAAAAAAAAAAAAAAAACTAACCGTCAAAGGAAACCACTCAAACATTCTCCCAGAGCGAACTAGTTGTTGTCTGGGAAAATGAGATCATGTGACAAAGAGCGGACCATAACTGACAAGCATCCCAGAACAAAGGGCAATTCACCGATCTGGGAAAAGAAAACTTTAGCTAACAAAGATAAAAAAAAAAAAAAAAAAAAAGAACACTGCAGTGCGATGGTCTCAGGCCAGTGCAGCGACCTAAGAGAAATTTTACCCGTTACAGGAAGCATATATACTCTACGTGTACTGGTTATGGATCTCGTGTTTTTGTTTACTAATAAGGGAGACCAAGGATGACATGGAGGTATGGAGTGGAGATATTTGAGAGAGGGGCTGCGAGCTGGAGGTATGGCAGCCAAATGGCAGAGGACAGGGCAATATGGAGGCGATCTGTGTATGGCCACATCTTAAGGCAGTGGTTTCCAACCTGTGGGGCGCGCCCCCTAGGGCTGCCTGGGGGGAAGCAAAGGCTTGATAAAGAGGGTAATTATATTTGAAAACTATGAAATATGATGGAATTCAGTAATTTCTAAGTATGGAGAAAATATTTCAGATATGAATAAAAAATCTAGTTATCTGAATACGTAAACAGTTTCAAAGATGAAGAATCTATCACATTTATTGACAAGTGCCAACTATGCCAGTAAAATACAGTATTTGAGGAAGGGGGGTGTAGGGAACGTGTCATTCAGTGATTGGGGGGGGGTTGAATTAGAAAAGGTTGGAAATCACTGCCTTAAGGGATCAAGGCGTCTGGGTACAGGTAGATAGAAATTTGGGTATGACTGAAAAATACAGACGAAATATATCCAAGTCACCTAAGTATCCTTGTAATATATGCTATAGTTGTGCTCAGGTAAGTTGTCAGTTGAAGCCAACAAATGTGTCATTTATAAACTAACTGAGACCAGGTAAGTAATTTGTCAGTTTAAGTTTACAAATTCCAATTAGCTAATTCAGCTCTGACTGGGTTAGTGAAAAGAGTATGCTAACAGTTTATTGATTAACTAGACTATTTTTACTATAATTTTGCCCAGATTTCATATTTTTGTAGTTTGTTTCACGTAGGACAGTAGCTGAAAAAGATTATATCATGGCCGTACATCCGTTCCATAGAACTTCTCAGTGACTAATATATTCCAGTCTTAAAATATAGTTACAAATCAGCATTCAGTATGTAGACAGCAGTTTTAGTCCATGAGAGTAAAGAATATAATTCACTATGATGACGCATTTTGTATTCTGTTATTGCCACCACCAGACAATTATATTCGGTTTTGGAGCGATTTTTCTAACTGGAGGGGTTAGACATGATGCTCATAAACCCTCTCACAGTTGAGACCTTTCATAAAGCTATATAACCACTGAAAACAGGCTTGATAACGTCATTTTTCTCTTGCTGTGTTACATGTCTCAAAGCCAGTCCGTCGGCATTCCTTTTTGCAAGGCAACACGGAACTTTTTAAATGTCTGTCTATACGAGTTAAAGCCCAGAGTGATCGATGGCTGAAACGGTAATATTCCTACAACACGTGGTTGAGGAGACAGCAAGTGGACGACTAAGTCATATCCAACCTCTCCCTCTTGGTTGAACAAGAGCAGGTACAAACTCCCCCTCCTAATATGAAAACATCGTGAAGCGATTGACCCCATACCGTCAGATTCCCTACTAAACCAACTATTGCCAGAGTGGGAGCACCTTTACAACAACCCTCTTGAAAATGACGTGGGTTTCGTCTTCCAGCTACAAAATACATACTGAACCAAAGACCAGTGGGTTATAACAAGAATTAGGAAATCACAGTGCATGGTGTGAGAAATGGGCAGCATAGCAAGACAGAGGAGAGTTCTGTCCAGACGATCGAGCAATGCCCGCGGGCAAGCGAGCAGTTTGCCTGTTGACGGGCTCACCGCTGTGCCCGCGGGCAAATGCGTAAATTGCCCGTGGCAATTTACACATTTGCCCGCGGGCACAAGCGGTGAGCCCGTCAACAGGCAAACTGCTCGCTTGTGCCCGCGGGCATTGCTCGATCGTCTGGACGGGCATTTAGGTGTCTCGCCCACGTCTTCTGATGGTGTGACCCGCAGCTGCTCATTGATACAACAACACATGTGCTAACTGCTGCTTCACAGTTGGCTCCATGCAGTTATCTTCCTTGCGGACAAACCCTTTACGGAACACCTTTAGCACAACCAATATTAAACACTTCAGTTCAGTAACGTATATTTTATTTTATGCCTGGTATATTCAGATCTACTAAGGAGAGATTTTTCGAATATAAAGGGGTTAAATGCAGAATACGAGAGGTCTTTCCTATGCTGAATAAAATAGTAAATAAGTAAGAAGATGAAACAAGACGTCATGGAATTGAAAAGGTTAAAATACTCACCAGTCACATTAGTTATGGCCAATTATATACTGATGATAAAAGTAATATTAATAACTACCTCTGATTATGGTACTGAAGAAGATGAGTCAGTCCCGCGAGACTTTGAATAAATGAAACCTACGCCTATTGCTGGTGAATCATTTGAAGCAGTATGTCCTGTGTTTAGTTCAGCGCAATGACTTCTCTCTCTCTCTCTCTCTCTCTCTCTCTCTCTCTCTCGTCTTTTGTCTTTCGCTTTTTTCACGTCTTTCTGTCTGTGTATCTTTGTTCACGTCTTTTTTCTTTTTTCTTTTTCTTTTTTTCATCATGATAATAACAATAATAACGATGATAGTAATAATAATAATAATAATAATAATAATAATAATAATAATGATAATAATAATAATAATAAGAAGAAGAAAAAGAAAACAATAATAAGAACACCATAGAACGGCAAAACGTCAACAACACATCAATAAATAATAACAATACTATGTCTACGACTGCTACTACTACTACTACTAACAATAATAATAATAATGATAATAATAATAATAATAATAATAATAATAATAATCTATCTGTCTGCTTTTTGACAGACGCCTTAATCCTGTAAGGGGTGGACACAAACAAATCGCCTCCAAGTCGCCCTGTCCCCCGCCATTTCACTGCCCTGTTCCCAGCTCACACTCCCCTCTTTCATATACCACTTCACTCCATAATAATAATCATCATCATCATCATCATCATCATCATCATCATCATCATCATCATGCTGTAAACCAAGAAAGCATTTACAGTGCCGGGTGTTAACCTTATAACCAACCCACACGTGTTTCCTACGTGACAACAAGTGGGTTGGCTGAGTGTTAGTGCCCCTCCTCGGAAAACAACTAACTAAAAATACGAGCAAGAAGCCTCAGACCAGGACTGACCAAAAGGTGACGACTAAGGACCGAACAAAGGACATGGTACGGATAGCTACATGGAATGTAAGGCGTGCGAATGATGAGGTGAACGAGAGATTGTCCAGGTGCCTGAGGGTGCGAAAGTGGATGTGTGTGGATTAACTGAAACTACTGTAAATGGAGAAGTGAGAGAATGGGAGTGCGGATGGGGTATATGCGCGGAAGTAGGTGAGAATGAGAGGGCAAAAGAAGGAGTGTGAATTGTTGTAAGTAACAGTTGGAAGGACAATATAGGAGAGCATGGATCAGTTGGGTCAAGGATTGTATGGGTAGGATTGAAAGTTGAACTACAAATGTGGGCGATTGTGTGTGTGTATGCGCCAACGCAAGATTGTGCAAGCAGAGTGAGAGAAGAGTGCTAGACAAATGTGGAAGTGTGCATGAGAGAGTGTTTTTGGTTGGAGATATGAATGGAAAAGTAGGGAATGCGAAGGTGAATGGAGTCGTTGGTGAGTGGGGTGTGCCTGCAGAGATGTAAGAGAATGGCAGTGCTTTAGTGGATATTTGTGCCGGGAATGGGTTTGTGATAGCCAATACCCTCTTCAGACACAAAATGATCCACAGGTATAGGTGGCGATTGATGAGAAGGGTGGATGGTGAACTGAGTGATCGGAAGACAAAGACTGATTATGTATGTGTGGATGACAGGATGAGAAGGTGTGTAATGGATGCAGGAGTATATAGAGGCTGGGGAAGTGGACTCTCTGGCCACCATGTGTTGGTGGTCAGAATAATTGTCCAAATGAAATGGTGAAATAGAAGAAGGGAAGGACAGGAAGAAGGAGCTCATACAAGGAAGGTGGAAAGGTTACAAGAGGATGAAAAAAGGGCAGAATATAAGAGGGAAGTAGAGGAACGATTGGGTAAATGTGAATTGAAGCAAATGGGGGACGTGGAAGGTGTGTGCAAGATATTCACAGAAGAAATCTGTGCAGCATGTGAGGTGGTGTGTAGGGTGAAGAGAAGACAAACGGGGGTGAAGGGAACAGCATGGTGAACTGAAGAGGTGAGAGAGGCTGTGGCACAAAAGAAGAAAGCATATAATGATTGGATGAGAAACAGGGGCGTGGAAGCAGTTGAGAGACGGATGAGAGAGTTGTATGTAGAGAGGAAGAGAGAGGTGAAAAGATTAGTAAGAGAGAGTAAGAAGAGAGTGGATATGGAAGGAATTTGAGTGTAAAGTGGAGGGAATGTAAGAAAATGTTCTGGAAAGAGGTAAAGAGAGTTAGACAGGGTGCCAAAGAAGTTAGTTGGGGAGTGAAAGGTAAAAATGGTAGATTACTAGTTGAGAAGAAGAAAAATGAGCAAATGGAGAGAACACGTTAAAGAATTCTTGAACATAGAGAATGAAAATCATGCGAGTATAAGTGGCTGGGGAATGGCTGGGAGACGGAGGGATGTGAGAAGAGAGGAAGAAATTAGTAGGATGGAAGTTGTGGAAGCATTGAAGAAAGTTAAAATCGAGAAAGCCCCAGCAATTCCCACCATCATTAACTCAAGAGTTGCCATTGATCGCCAGCTAGTTCAATATGGAAGTCAGGCTACTCATGCAGAGACCACAGAAATCGCATATCTTTAAAAATCTCTCCCGTGATATTTAATGATATACCGTACGTAAGCTTTTCATGATACTATTCTTTAGTAGTTATACTAATTTCCTAGATGTGCTTTTATGCTGTAAATGCAGGAAAACGTTACTATAGAAGCTGTGAAAGCACACCGGGTGTGACAGCATTCATCACATATTTACAAGTCTCTAGGTGCACATTTTGTTTGAAACCCAAATAATTTAGCTTTCTAAAAGAACAATGCTTCATCTCCAAAATGCTGAAGAAAATCTTCAAAGTTTTTCATATGAAAATTGTACAATGTTTCAAGCCGAAATCGTGCAGAGGCGAGACCTCCGGCTGAAATCCGACGACGCCGAGGGTTCCAAAATACCGTACAAAAAGTCAAAATAACATGCCAGTGGTGTACCCTGAACAGGGTATTCCTCTAGACAGGAAATACTTCAGTCTAGGCACTGTCCATTTTTCTCTTCAACGGTTTTCCATGATCTTTGTACAGTAGGCCCAGTGGGGCAGCAAACACACGTGAGTTTGTTATTGTTTATAATCTTAACGTACGATTTTCAGCCGTGTCATGCTAATATTTCTTAATAGAGAATAGTTATATGTTTCTCATAACACTGTTTATTTTTGTTTTGATTGACAGATACACGAAATGGATGTAAAATAAAGCATATCGATATTTAAGGAAGGAAAGAATAATAACTGTCCCCAAACCGAGAAGGTAGACTCAGCCCACCATTTCTTTATTTTCTTTGACTATAATACAGCCTCTCTTCCTAGTAGCAGTGACTAAAATAATGTTGTTATAATTTCTCCCTTCCTTTTAGTGACACAGAGGGCACATAAAATGAACGGAGTTTAGTAGACCGACTTTGATGTCGAAAATTAAATAATCTTGTGAAGAGTGGCAGTTTTTCCTTGGTTAGTGACATCGGGAATTGATGGAGTGTGAGGTGAAATGCTGAAGCATGGGAGAGAGATAGTAGTGGAATGGATGTGGAAGATGTGTAGATTGGCCTGGAAGGAAGGCAGAGTCCCGGATGAGTGGAAGTCAGGTATACATGTTCCACTGTACAAAGGAAAAGGGTAAAAGAAGTATGTGATAATCATAGGGGCATTTGTCTTCTTAGTGTAGTAGGCAAAAGTATATGGCAGGATGTTTATTGACAGAGTCAGGGAAATGACAGAGGAATTAGTTGGAGAAAAACAGGGAGGTTTTAGGAAGGGAAGAGGTTGTGTAGATCAGATATTCATTCTAAGATCTTTAGTGGAAAAGTTTCTAGAGAAGGGAAAGAAGTTGTATGTGACCTTCATGGATTTCGAGAAAGCATATGACAGGGTGGATAGAGAAGGATTGTGGAAAGTTAAGAATATATGGAGTAGATGGGAAGTTGTTGAATGCCGTGAAGAGTATGTATGAGGGTGTTATTGATGCAGTGCGTGTGGATAGTGAACTGAATGAATTTTTCTATTTGAAGGTTGGATTGAACCAGGGATGTGTCATGTCTCCATGGTTGTTCAGTCTGTATATGGATGGGGTTATAAAAGAGATACAAGGTAAGGCAGTGGATGTTGGAGCAGACTTTATGAGAAAGAGCAGTGTTTGGAAACTCCCTATACTGTTGTTTGCAGATGATTCTTTGTGGTTAAGTGAAGACGAAGGGGAGCTGCAAGGCTTGATGGATGAGTTTGGGAGAGTATGTAAGAAACGGAATTTAAAGGTGAATATAGGAAAGAGTAAAGTTATAGTTTTCGAGAGAGGTGAAGTCAGTGGATGTACAGTGAGGTTGGATGAGGAGGAAATGGAAAATGCGAGTGCGTTTGAGTACTTGGATAGTGTGATGAGTAAGGATGGAAGTTTAGAGGGTGAAGTGCTTGAAAGAGTACAACAAGGAAGAAAGGTTGTTGGTTCCTTGAAAGCAGTGATAAGAAACAGGGAAGTGAGAATGGAAGTGAAAAAGTTACTATATGAGAGTATTGTGATATCAACTCTAACGTATGGCAGTGAAGCTTGGACCTTGTTGGAGGGACAGAAGTCAAGAGTGAGAGCTATGGAAATTAGTTATTTGAGAGGAGCATGTGGAGTCACATGGAGAGACAGACTAACAAATGAGGAAGTGAAGGATTGTTTTGGTGTGGATGTGTATATGATAGGAAGCGTTAGGAGAAACACATTGAGGTGGTTTGGCCATATGGAGAGGATGAGAATGAGAGACTGACGAGGAGAGTGTGTGAGTGAGGAGGAGGAGGGGAGAGGGAGGGGGAGGCCAAGGATGAGATGAAGGGATGGAGTGGAGAGGTATATGAGAGAGGGGGGGGGGGATGAGCTGGGAGCAGGGAAGTGAAATGGCGGGGGACAGGGCGACATGAAGGCGATTTGTTTGTGGCCAACCCTTACGGGATTAAGGCGTCTAGCAATATATAGATAGATAGATCATCATCACCATCATCTGGACCTCCTTTCTCACCCTAGGGCAGGGTGAGGAGTAGCAACGTCCAGACAGCCAAAGTTTGCCCGGTTCAATGGGCAAGGCTTCCATTCACTCATCATTCAAGTCCTCGAAATCTTGGCTCTGTCAGATAGGGCCCACAAAATTTCACTATGTTCTGTAGCTTCATCTATACCTATCTGACAGCCAACCTGAACGCTGTCACGTTAAAAAGAGGTGCCAAATCCCTGGTTATGGGCTTCTCCGCACAATATTCATCCATCCTGCTCGGTCTCCTGCCAGTCTCTTAGCCTCATCAACTTCCATACTTCTCTTCCTCACACACTCACCAACCATATTCCTCCACCTTCTTCTTGGCCTACCTCGCCTTCTCCCTCCCTCAAAGTCGCTGAAATATACCTTTTTCGCCACTATATTGTCATCCATTCTCTTCACATGACCAAACCATCCCAGTAAGCTTTCTTCGATTTTGGTGTCCACAGACTTCCTCACTCTGCGTCTTTCATGGATCACATTATTTTGCATCCTATCACCTCTCTGTATTTCACATACATTCCTCAGCAGTCCCATCTCCAGTGCTCTTAATCTTGGCTTTTCATTTTCATGTCACACTATAGTCTCACATCCGTATGTTGGCACTAACACTCCTTCATGTAAGCCTCGCCTAGCTGCAACACTCAAGCCCATGTTTCTCATCACGGCCTTCATAACACCAGCTACTTTCCTTCCTTGTGTCACTCTACTTTCAATTGGTTTTGCACTTTTTCCTTTCTTTTCTATCATTGTACTCAGGTACTTGAACTCTCTAACCAATTCCATTCTCTCTCCATTCACCGTAACATCACACTGGGAGACATCTTCTCTCTCAATAACCATCACTTTACTCTTTTCTACATTTACTCTCAAGGGATGACGCTCACATATATCAGCAAAACTCTGCACTATACTCAGTTTTCTTTATCGAGGCGAAGATGCACTTGACAGGTTGATGATGACTGGCTAAATGCAACATGTGCAAATAACATCGTTGTGTTTCAAATAATTACTGGTAATGTGAATCGAAACCTAGTAATTATCTGAAGTATAATGATGTTATTTGGACATGAAGTATTCAGCCAGTCATCACCAATCAGTTAAGTGCATCTTCGCCTCGATAAAAAACACTGAGTATAGTCTACCAAGCTCTTTTCCGGTATTTGCAAGTAGCATTGCATCATCATACAACAAATCTGAGATATTCCATCCAACCCCATTCATTACTAACGCCATTCCTCTTTCCATTATTCGTGTTTTTACTTCTCTCATCACCCCATCCATATATGTATTGAACAACCATGAGGACATCACACAACCTTGTCGCACGCCTACAATAATCGTGAACCATTCACTTAGATGGCCATTTACCCTTACACATGCCTCACTACCATCGTAAAATTTCTTTGCGCCATCTAGCCGCTTACCATCCACACCTCACATGCGCAAAACCTTCCACAATCCTTGTCTATCTACTTTGTGGTATGCTTTTTCCACATCCATAAATGTCAAAAACACCCTATGGTCCATCTACACGCCTTCTTCACTATCTGTCTCACTGCACATAATTAATCCACACATCCTCTGCCACTCCCGAAGCCACCCTGTTTGTTACTCAGTAGGACTTATGATATTTCTCTTACTTTCTCTATAATAATTCTTCCATCTGCCTTCCGTTCAGCATTCAGTAGATTTCTATCTATCTATCTATTGCCAGACGCCTTAATCCTATATACGGGGTGGCCACAAACAAATCGCCTCCACTTCAGCCTGTCCCCCTCCATTTCGTTGCCCTGCTCCCAATTCACACACCCCTCTCTCATATACCTCTAAACTCCATTCCTCCATCTCATCCTTGGCCTTCCCCTCCCTCTCTCGCCCTCCACCTCACTCACATACACTCTCCTCGTTAGTCTCTTACTCTCCATCCGCTCCACATGGCCAAACCACCTCAGTGTGTTTCTCTTAAAATGCTTCCTATCACAACCACATTCACACCACAACGTTCCTTCACATCCTCATTTGTCAGTCTGTCTCTCCATGTGACTCCACAGGCTCCTCTCAAATAACTCATTTCCACTGCTCCAACTCTTGACTTATGTCCCTCTAACACGGTCCAAGCTTCACTTCCACATGTTAGAGTTGGTATCACAATACTGTCATGTAATAACTTTTTCACTCTCATGCTCACTTCCCTGTTTCTTATCACTGCCTTCTAGGAACCAACAACCTTTCTTCCTTGTTGTACCCTTTCCAGCCCTTCACCCTCCAAACTTTCATCGTTATTCATCACAATGCCCAAGTACTTAAACGTACTCACATTTTGCATTTCCTCATCATCTAACCTCACTGCACATTCACTGGCTTCACTTCTCTCGAAGACCATAGCTTTATTCTTTCCTACATTCACCTTCAAATTCCGTTTCTTACACACTCTCTCAAACTCATCCACCAAGCCTTGCAGCCCCCCTTCGTCTTCACTTAAGAACACAGTATCATCAGCAAACAATAGTACAGGGAGTTTCCAAACACTGCCCTCTCTCATTAGGGCCACACCAACATCCCCTACCCTACCTTGTATCTCTTTTATAACCCCACCCATATACAGATTGAACAACCATGGAGACATGACACATCCCTGTTTCAACCCAACCTTCAAATAGAAAAATTCACTCAGTTCACTATCCACACACACTGCAGCCTTAGCACCCTCATACTTACTTTTCACGGCATTCAACAACTCCCCATCTACTCCATATATTCTTAATAATTTCCACAATCCTTGTCTATCCACCCTGTCATATGATTTCTCCAAATCCATGAAAGCCGCATACAACTTCTTTTCCATTCTCTAGACACTTTTCCAGTAGATTTATGTCGCGATAATTCTTGCACTCACTTCGCCCACCTTTATTTCTGGACAGGGGAACAATCACTGCATTTTTCCACTCTGCTGGCACAGTTTCACTCACCATGCTTCCTTACACATCTCCAACAAGCACTTCGCTTCGCTCTCCCCACTACACTTAATCATCTCTGCATACACCTCATCAGCCTCAACTGCTCTCTCATTTTTCAGCCGCTTTACAGCAATCTTCACATGTGCGAATGTCAAGTTTCCTATCACTGCATTCCTTCTCTGTACACCCCTCAAACCAATCATGTTATCAGTCGCTTTGCTCTCTCCATTCCCTTTCATCAGTCTTTCAAAATGTTCTTTCCATCTGGTCCTTACTTCATTCCAATTGGTTAATAATCTACCACTGACATCCTTCACACTTTCACATTTCTTTCCACTGTCATTTCTACATTTCCGCACCTTGTTCCAGAACAAATTTCTCTTTTCAGAGTAGTTTGCATTCATTTTTCCTCCTAGATCATCATTTACCTCATTTTTTATCTTCACTAGTCTCTTTACGTGCTTCTTAATCTCAGTATATTCATTTCTTATTTCAACTGAACCCCTGTGCTGTATTCAGTTTAGCCAATTCTTCCTGTTTTTCTCCACTGCTATCTTAACCACTTCATCCCACCTTTCTCCTTTGTTATTACTCTTGCCACACCACACACCGCTTTAGCATTCCTAACTAAGCAGTCCCGAAATGTATTCCACAAGCTGTCCAGATCCATTTCATTCCAATTCACTGATTTTAACTCCTGCCCTACTTTGGCCCTGCATTCATCTGCCATTTCTTTGATCCTCAGCTTCTCGATTTTCAGTCCCCTTCCTGACTGATCTTCTCTGCCTTGGTCCACCGCAGTCCTGTCAGCTTGGTCATGCACACCACAATCATAAGATCTGACAAACCTCCACATCATCCTCTCACTGCCCTCGTATCAGCAACACTATCCAGCATCGTTTTCTCTAAGAACACTTAATCAATCGGGCTACTTTCAACATGATCTCCATTCCCTCTATACCATGTATTTTTATGCTCATCTTTGTTTTTGATATAGCCTAAGAATTACAAATGCACAACCTCCTTTCCGGACACATGTCGTTCAGTCGTTTCCCATTATCAGTCTTTCCTGGTACTCCATTATTACCCATTATATCATTCACAGGACCAGTGGCAAATCTACCATTCATCTTGCCCATCACAATCACTATAAATCCTGGGCATTTCTCCTAATACTTCATCCAGCTCATTCCAAAACAACAACAACATGAATGAATAAACAACAACAACAACAACAACAACAACAACAACAACAACAATAATAATAATAATAATAATAATAACGGTGAAAATTGCATGAACACAGATAAATTAAAAAAATGCTATAGAGATAGATTTATACGCCCAAAGAAAATACAAATAACAAATAATAGGCACAAATAAATGCAGAAAAATAGCACAAAGACATTTTTAAGAAGTTCAGAAAAAACATAGAACATACAACCATGAGCAAAAGTTTGCTGATAATCTTCTGCCAGCAGTGTGTTCTGCCTTTTATGTTCCTCATTCCTCCCCAAAACGACAAAGGGCATACTTCCTTCTCATACTCTTTTCTAGTCTGTTTCATATTGCTACGTGGGTCCTTCAAAAAGTTCTCTGCCTCACACCCAAAATGCCATAGGGCAAGACCGTTCTTGTATTATTTCTCAACGTTATTTTTCCAAAGTTCCAAGTACTTGTTCATCAACGTACAAGCATTGCTATCCCGTCGCGGAAGAAGGTCGCATCTAGAGCTTCCAAATATGCCTCAACAGCATGGATGACTTCATCGTCACTGAAAATGGTGACCACGCAGGTGAGATTTCAGTCTGGGAAACAGGTAGAAGTCCGATGGAGCCATGTTGGGTGGGTAAGGAGCATGATGCAAGAGTGCAAAGTCAGAGCTGGGTGCTTTAGCCTCTGCCACCTGTGCCGTGTGGACAGGAGCATTATCCTGAAGCAACAGCACACCCGCTCGCAGCGTTTCTCTCCATTTCTCCTTGACTGCTTCTGATGCATAATAGGCCTCATTAATTGTTTGACCTTTTTTAAAGTAGTCCGTTGTAAGAACTGTTTCTGTGTCCCAAAAGACTGAGGCCATCACCTTTCCGAAAGGTGCCACATGGTTGAATTTTGGGAAAAGTGAAGAATCGTTGTGTTTTCATTGCTTGCTTTGATTCTTTTATTCACGTTCAAAGTGGTGAACCTATGTTTCATCCTGGGTCACAAAAATCCGGAAGAAACTGGCTGCATCGACCTGGAAACGAACCAAAAGTGTCCTTTGAATTTCCAAACTGGTCAGTTTCTGGTCTGGTGTCAACATTCTGGGCAGCCATCGTGCATACAGCTTGTTCATACCTAAGATGTTAGTCAAAACAGTGTGCACTGAGCCAGCACTGATGCCTATGATGTCGGCTACTTGTTGCAGAGACAAACGTTTGTCATTCAAGGCCATGAGGTGAATGGTTTGCATTTGACCGTCCGTAGTTGATGATTTTGATCGAGGGTCATCTTCGGTGCTCTCCCTGCCGTGCTTGAAATCAGCAGCCCACTTCTTCATGGAGGAATAGCAAGGAAAGTCCGCATCAAGTGTAATGACAATGTTTTCATGAATTTTCCTGGGGGATTGTACACTTTTTTTTTTTCCATAAACCTAATCACAGCACAGACTTCTCTCTTGTTCATTATGGGGTTTTGATGTTACCTGCCGAATTTTTAAAGGGCATCACGTGCAAGCTAAAAACAGCTGTGTTTTCTTTCCGTGAGAATAACTTGCCTTACTCAAGTGATTGTCTTAAGATTAATCTTTCTCAACTTTCGTCAATATTTACGGTAAGTTTTTCAGTTGCTTATTTGCATTTTCAGCGAAAATGGATATATATATATTTTTGGGGGGTTTGGGAGTCCAAGGGAGTCAATAAAACTTGATTTTTTTTTTAATTATTTTTTTCTCATCTTCTTGAATCAGAACATAGAACTTAAAAGATGGTGTATAAGGCCTCCTTAAAGGGTGTTTTGCCCCACCCATGGGGTTAAAAGCCCCCCTTTTTTTCTAATTCATAATTTCACTATGGCATCCACAGAGAACACGCAGCATGGACAGTGAGTACACGAGTTCGTCTAGTTATAATAGTCCCATATCTGTGACATAAATATTTGCGATACCTTGGACACTTTCTCGTAGGCGGGTCATCATACCCCACCTTACCAAACTTCCATACACTCCTTGCCACACGCAGCGGGACAACATCGGTACCCGGGCCCTTTGTCGAAACACACTCTGTCGCACTGACACTGGTCGTAATACCAGAAGCACACTTGTAGATAGGGAAGATGGTTGGGGCACGAACCATACCTGGGAACAAGAAACGCATTGATGCAATCTCCTAATAGCATTCAGAAATTGGCCTGCACGCAACATCCCCCTCCTCCTCCTCATCATCATCATTAGTATCATCATCATCATCATCCAGACCTTTCCCACCCACAAGCTGGGTGAGGTAGGATTTAGAGGGCGAGGGAGAAACAAAAATTGTTAAAATTACACAATACCCAAAGAGTGCCCATTAATAACACTCGCATCCACTCACCATTCAAGCCCACGGAATCCTGGCTCCACAAACGCTTTCAAACAATCTTCTTAAAGCATTCAGAAATTACACCAAACATTAGAACACTCCTTATAGCCTTCAGTAATTGTGCATTTTAATATCCTTAGCTCGGGGATGATTGGCACCACCATAAATATAGCCGACATTGTAGCCTAGTCCTGGACCCCTACGCTTGTGATTGGGAAGAAAAGAGGACTGGATGAGAGAGAGAGAGAGAGAGAGAGAGAGAGAGAGAGAGATATATAATTATATATATATATATATATATATATATTTATATATATATATATATATATATATATATATATATATATATAAACACTCGCAGATACATACATACATACATACTCGTAGATACATACATACATACATACATACATACACAATCGCAGATATATATATTCATACATACATACTCGTAGAATCATACATGCATACATGCTCGCAGTTACATACATACATACATACTCGTACATACATACATATACAGTATACATACATAACCAAGCAGAGAAAGACACATCATATTATAGACAGAAAAAGGTCGCCTGACATCCCAGCAGTGACATCACGCCAAAAGCCCTCAACTCACACTTATACATCGTGCAATAATGTATAGTTCCGGTCAGCAGTTCTTTGACATTCCGAAAATGCATCAGAATCAAAATCTTCCTACTTAACCGGTAATATTAATGCGAGATGAAGAGGTTAGAATCTTGCTTTGTTAGTTCTGAACCCCTGTGTGTAAACCTTGGGAGATCATCTTGTCGGAGCGAGTAAAGGGAGCGAAAACACTAACAGAGAGGATAGGTTTCGGCTATACCACTCACATCACCCGAAAGATGCTGTTTCGAACACAGTTAACTTTCTAGAGAGTATATGTACATTTTCGGAAAGCTAATGAAAAGTAATACTCGTTATTTAAATGACAATTTTGACGATTCGCCTCTGTCCAAAAAAAAAAAAAAAAAAAGGAAATTCAGCAATAAACATCAAAAATTTATTATTTCGGAAACTGTTAAGGCTACAGTGGACCTACGCACGTCGGTGGATAGCTTTTTTTTTTTTTTTAAGAAGAAAGAAAAAGAAGAGAGAGAGAAAAAAAGGCATTACATAAGTGAAATTACTCATAAATCGCTACAATACGTCTGACAAAAACCAACACGTACCAAACTCAGCCTCAAAATGTAGTTATCTCGGAAGTTATCAAAGCTACAGCGGATCCACGCACATCCTTGGAAAGCTTATGGAAAATTAATGGATGTTCCTAGAGTGGTTTTGCTGAGCTGAAAAGGAGTGATAGATCATTGTCGTATGAAAACAGACTATAACTATATGATTGAAGACAAGTACATGTATAAGCAATTTCATACACAACTTAGGCTCAAGAATGTTTATAGATACTACTGAAGGACATTTAAGTTGTGGTAAGGTGTTTGTTCCTGCTGACGACTGACTGACTTACGGGGGGCCGTAGATGGGTGACGGACGACCCACTTCTGCCATACCCTGCAAGGAGAGAGAGAACACATTAATGCCGTTGTTTGAAAAGTGGACAGATAGGAGAATAACAACATGAAGTAAATAAATGAATAAAAAAATAAAAAAAATACAACACAACCACCACCACTAGCAACAATAACAACACAAATTCTATGCGACTACTACTACTGTACTACTACTGCTTCTACTATTACTACTACTACTGCTACTACTACTACTACTAATGATGTTGATAATAATAATAATAATAATAATAATAATAATAATAATAATCTTCCTATCTATCTATAGCCCGACGCCCTAATCCCGCAAAGGGTGGCCGCAGACAAAACGCCTCCAAGTCGCTCTGTCACCCACCATTTGACTGCTCTACCCCCAACTCCCTCCCCCCTCCCTCATATACCTCTCAACTCCATCCCTCCACCTCATCCTCGGTTTTCCCCTTCCTCTGGAATCGTTTGCCAGTTATTTTATTTTCATTGCCTCTAGAGTAATTCGAGTGATCAACTGTGAAGTATTTATCGAGAGTTAGGTTATCGTGTCCTTTGAACATTTTAAATACTT
This sequence comes from Coenobita brevimanus, assembly GCF_032717465.1. Classification (NCBI taxonomy): domain Eukaryota; kingdom Metazoa; phylum Arthropoda; class Malacostraca; order Decapoda; family Coenobitidae; genus Coenobita; species Coenobita brevimanus. The sequence goes on along the minus strand of NC_137030.1, from coordinate 12,399,926 downwards.
GAATTAAATCTCCTCATATTCTGAGTTTAGTTAGGGAAATGAGATTCAGGGCTTCTAAACGCTCATCGTACGATTTGTTTCTCGATCTGGGTATAATTTTTCGTCTCCCTTCGTTGTTCTCTTCCAAATTTTCTACATTTTTTTTTGTAATAAGTCGACCAGAACTGAACACAATACTCAAAGTGTGGGCGGGCTAAAAAATTATGTAAGGTTAGGATGATATTATCTGATTAATATTCGAACGCTGTGCCAATGAATCCGATTAATTTTTCTTTCCTAATAGCCACTGTACATTGTTTGCTTAGTTTAAGATCATATATTATTAAAATTCTTAATTCTTTTTCATGACTGACATTATCTAGTTGAATACTGTTCATGGTGTAACTGAATTTTCCACTTCTATTTCCGTTGCCTAGCACGTTGCATTTACAAGTATTAAAGTCCATCTGCCAGGTTTAGGGCCAATTAAACAGTCGATCGAGGTCACTCTGTATTGCCTGCCTCTGTAAAGATGTGTCAATTATCGATCCACCCGAGCACATTGCCTCTGAACCCATGCGCATTCAATTTCTGAAGTAGTCTTTTATGGGAAACTTTATCAAATGCTTTTTGAAAATCGAGATATATAATGTCAACAGATCTGATCTCATCATATATAATGAATATGTCGTAAAAGACCAAGGGCAAAGGAATGGATGGAGAAGAAATGGAGGAGAGGAGAGAAGGAGAAATGAAGGAGAGGCTGGGCACAGTGAAAGAGAAGAAGGAAGGAGAAAAAAAAAAAGAGAGGAGAAAAAAGGGGGATGGGAGGGGAACAGAGAGAGAGAGAGAGAGAGAGAGAGAGAGAGAGAGAGAAGTAGGAAAAATTAAAAGAACTTCCGGTATCGAGGCTACTGACTATGACAAAGGGAGGGAGATGAAAGGGGGAAGAGGAGGGCTAGAACTGTAGTAGGAGGGAGGGAGAGGAAAATAGAATGTATAGGGAGTGAAGGTGGGAGGAGGAAAGTGGCCTGGATGGAAAGTGAGAGAGGAGGCAGTGAAATTAATCTATCTATCTATCTATTGCCAGACGCCTCAATCCCGTTTGGGGTGGCCACAAACAAATCGCCTCCAAGTCGCCCTGTCCCCCGCCATTTCACTGCCCTGCTCCCAACTCACACCCCCCTCTCTCATTAATGACGGGGATAAATAGAGAGATGGGAGGGGGAAGAGGAAGGAGAAGGGAGAGTTGTGGATTGAGAGGGAAGTGAGTGGAGGAGAGTGATAGAGGGGTAGGGAGAGGAAGGCAATGGGAAGGGAGGGGGAAGGGGAAACACATGGGGAAGGAAAGGGATGGGGAGCTTAGGGGAAGGGAGTGATGAACAGGAGAACTTGTTGAAGATGAAGATGGGGAGAGTGGAAAAGTGAGTTGGGAATGATGGAAGGGTAGAAAGGGGGAGGGGGAGGAGAGGAGAAGTGAGAGGGCAGGGATAGGGGGCAATGATACACCAATGCTCTTGTTCTCATAACTTCAGAAGGCTTCCAAACTTCTTTCTTACTAGTGCATTTTCCGCATATGACACACCTTAACTCCTTCAACGAGGCCACTTACAACATTTTCTACATTATTCTTGCAACCTTCAGATGATTTCACTGAGCCTGAGAAACACCCATTGCACTGGAAGGGGTAATGAAGGATTAAACCTAACCCCTCAGGTCGAGAAGTGTATCCAAAGTCAAGTATGATAGCCTGGAGAGAGCACGAATAAATCTGTACACTATGCCATCTGATTCAGGGGTTTAAAATAACTTGTATGTTGTTTATGTAGACTGGGTTGACACTAACGCCTTCGGTGGTGGTCTGCTGTCCTGGTGACCGCGACTTCGATTCCCGGCTGAGGCAGGGAGCAGTTATATTAACTGAATTTCGTTAAAACAGACCTTACTGATCTACCATAAAACCCACCGCCGAGGAAAAGCACTCCCGCTAATACCAGTACACCAGTCCTGTATGAGACAGCCCTGGCATTTAGTCAATAGTGATGGTAGGTAATAAAACCAAAGTAGTGACACAGCGGAAATAAGTACCGGAAGGGGTGACGTGATGTGGAAAGAAAGGTGGTAACACTCTGGGAAAACTAGTAGTTGAAAGGATGCGTTGCGAGGCATTACGAGTAATCGTCCCATTATCTGAATCTGAGCTTCATAGCCTCTTCTTTTTTATTACTCTTCTTACTTTATCAGGTGGCTTTACATTGAGTGACAAGCCGAATGGTTTCCTGTATGTCAAGAAACTATTTGCAACGCTGGGTAGTAACCATATAACCAACCCATAGGTGTTCCCTACGTGTCAGCAAGTGCGTTGGCGGTGGGTTAGTGGTCCTTCCCGTATAACAACTAACTCAAAGACAAACGACCACCCCTTAAGGGGTTATGGCGTCTGGTTATAGGTAGATAGATAGATAGATAGCCAGATAATTCTTTTTTAATTAAAAGATCAACACACAACTTTTTACATAATCAATACTTAAATGTATCTACCCTCAATGGCCCAATAAGATAGACAACATGCACATATTTAATATATGAGTACAACACATACCGGTATATACTCACACACACACACACACACACACACACACACACACACACACACACACACACACACACACACACACACACACACACACAAAACCAAGTAATGTATATGCTGTTCCTAATTCCCCTGATAATACCTCATGGCAAGTTCATGGTTTTGAACAAGCATAATTCGTGATATAATATCAAAATCATTATCACTTAAACACCTAACATCAAATAATCTTAAAAATATGTTCCTTACTTCCCTTACCAGAAATAATTCATCATATGTGTTCACCAAACTTCAGTTAAAAAATACACAAGGTTTCTCAATGCAAACCGTATCTTATGCTAATTAATTGATTCCTTAAATGTGATAAGGTTTGCCATTCTGCATTCTTTATGGTTGCTTTCGAAGTACTTTAATTTAAATATCTTTTTTTTATTGCCTTCTGATATCCATCTGAAAACTTTGAGGGGAATGTGGCACGTTGTATTACAAAACCAAAATTCTGAGCCATAAGTATTTTTTTTTTTTTTTTTTTTAAGGAAGAAGGCACCAAAGGCGAGGAGCCAGTATTTTGTTTCCTCTAGGGGAAAAAAAAAAAAAAAGAGCCAAATTCAAGAACTGTTCATTTCGAGATGTCCAAACACATTGCGTTTGAAAAACTGGAGATCATATTCAGTAGGAAATAAAGACAGAGGGAGACAGTTCCAGAGATGACCCGTTGCATACATGAAGGACTGGGAGTAACGGTTAACTCTTGCATTAGAGAAATGGACAGAAAAGGGATGAGAGTTTGTTGTTAGACGGGTGCTACGAGCCCGTCATAGTAGAAGAGGAATGGAAGCAGACAGTTCAGACAAACAATGACCATTGAAGTAGCAAGAGAAAAGAGATAACGATGCAACAGTAGGGCGAAGATCTCACAATAACTTTGTAAGTGCTTGTAGTTAAGTTTTGTAGATCAGTTATACAGATATTAGACTTGTGGACGAGCGGTTGTTATACTTGAGTAGTTTTGTAAGTAGATAATCTTCGTTACCTTTTTGTCATCAGTGACAGGCGAGGTAAAGATTAGTATGGGACTATTTTTATTTGTCTTGGAAATATTAACAAAGTCTCTCACACACGAGTGAAGTATAAGTAGAGTCCCGCGAGCTACCTCCTTGTCTCGCTCGCTCTCTCTCTCTCTTCCATGTTCCTAGGCTCCTTCTCCCTACTACCTGCCGGTTCTATGGCTAACCTCCTTCTTAGCTCTGCTTCCTAAATTCTGGTGTAGCAGGGGTCGTGTCATGTGTGTTACACTGTTGTTGGAATGTTCTAGAAGCCTGTGTGTGAGTATGTGTGTATGTGTGTGTATGATCACTAGGCGCTGTTGTGTGCCTATAAAGCATTCCTTGAGTTTGAGTGTGTAAGCATGTTTAGCATTGCTCGATTCTCGCAGACACAATACCTTCTCATCATCTGACTTGCTGCTTCTATCTGTCTGTCTATCTATCTATATATCTATCTATCTATTATGATTTGTAATTATAATATGGAGTCCTGACATTGCTCGGCCACACCGCTGAAGGTCCTCCTACAGCAAACATCATTGACATATGCTAATCTATTAGTACATAATATTGATTATAATATTGTATACATATAATATTCATAGTAAATTGCAATGATCTAGTAATATTACATTATAAACAAGTTGTATATATATTTGAATAAATACAATGGTTATTGTATGACATTTTGTAAGATGTGTATGTATAACAGACATACGCATATAATTGTGCAATGGTAATACTGCTAGGTTATTACATTACATATTGAGTTATCCCTTTAGTAATGTCTAATATTTCACTTAACTTGTATGATGATTCTGGTAATACAGAATTGTGGTAAAATTGTATGATTTTACATAATGTTGTAGTAACATTGTGGTAATACATAATTGTAACATTGTGAATTGTTACATAATTGTATTGTAATTGTTACATTATAGTAACATTGTAGTAATACATAATTGTGTTGGCCTTATAATTGTAGTTACATTTTGTTAATGCAACTGTTACATATTTGTGTTGGCCTTTTAATTGTAGTTAAAGTTACATAAAAGTTACATATTCTTAATGCAACTGTTACATAATTGTGTTGGCCTTATAACTGTAGTTACATTTTGTTAATGCAACTGTTACATAATTGTGTTGGTCTTATAATTGTAGTTACATTTTGTTAATGCAACTGTTACATAATTGTAGCGAGTGTAATATAATGCAATCGTTTGTCGTTACATAATTGTTACATATCGTTTGTATTTACATAAATGTAATAATTGCAATCCTGACATTGAATCCGGTCATGCTGCGGTCGATGATAGTGATGATGTGTCATGCCACTAGCTTGTGGAGACAACAATTTGCTTTTTTGTTTGTAGTTTATGTAGTATTTTGGCATTTGTAGTAACACTTACACTTATTTTCATTTGTTTGTTATGTGATCGTACTCTATTTTTTTTTTTTTAATTGATTTTCTGTAGTTTGTTTTTCTTTATTTCTCTACGCTTTTTCTGTGTTGTTCGAGGTTGCATAATTGCTGGCTAATTCCCTTGGGACCCTTTTTTAAGTTTTAGTTTATATTGCAGAATTATTACTTAAAATGATATTATATAGCCCCATATTTTATTTTATAAATATATATATATATATATATATATATATATATATATATATATATATATATATATATATATATATACTGTATATAAAATTAACTATATACACTGACTTGTTGTTCACTTGTACCTATCGTGGGCAATATATGTGTCAGCACTGTGTGGAAATCTTTGTCTTCACGATTGTGTTGAAGATGTTCATTCTTGCTAACGTCATTTGTGTTGGCCATTTTTTTTTCTTTTCCTGGTTTTCCTTGTAACCTAATTTATCTGTTTCCACTAGGTAGCTTTAATTAATAAATGTTTAATACAGTTCTTTTAATCGCTCATTGAGTAACTGTGGTGGTATATTTTCTTTATTACTTTGTAGATGTAATAATGTATAGCTATATGCATGAAACACGTATTTTATGTAGGTATAAATGGTAACACTCGTTGGTAGTAAATAAATGCTATAATAAATGAATGAATATATACAGTGTAGAATATTTATTGTTGGTGCAAGTATTTAATGACTGAATTATGAAGATAATTGAAGTAAATATATGTATTTAAGTTGTAACTATACAGCACGTGTTATATGTTTGTGCAGAAGTTTTTTGTCTATCACTGTGTATTGTATAAATGAAGTAACTCTGTAACTCACTAATTTTTACCGTGGTGGGAATGGTGTTAGTGATGGTGCAGGTGGTGAGTTGATTGACGTGGCGTCTTTTCAGCAAGCACGCATGATGACGTCGACTTCCCACACTGGTAGCTGTGGTGAGTGAATGAGTAGCGATGAGTAACTTGAGTGAAGATGAGTGAGTAAGATGAGTTGTGAATATGGGCTTGGTATTTGCTTCGTCGTCTTGACCTCGCACTCCTGCGTCAGCGGTGGAGGTTGGGTGGATGTAGCAGAGAGAGGAGGGTGAGGTCTGCTGGTTATGAGTTGTGAGTCGTGTCTCACTCTTCGTTTGTTTATTTTGTTTTTCTTTCCCGTTGTATTCTCGGTCCTTTTTTCTTGTGATTTACTCATTGTGGGATGAAGACTGCCGCTACTTGTAGGTGCGTGTAGATTATACAGACGACTCGTAGAGTTGTTACTTGTAGTTGATTGTAGGTGGCTGTAGTTCGTTGGTTTGTCGTAGAAATTGCAAGATTGTTGGTATCAGTACATTGTTAAACTACTGGCAAGGCGTCGTGTGACCTCTTCTAAATCAGCGTGATGATCGTGGAGACGGAGGGGGGGTTGGAAAGAATACTGTCAGGAGCTGGTTGTGAGTTGTTGGTTGTAAGAGGTATTTTTTGTTTTCACTCTTGATAATGCAGAATCAACTGTACACTCGTGGGCTTGTATTTTGTAGGAATTCACTGTTGATTCGTAGACGAGGTTCGTACGTTCACTGCCGCCATATCTTACAATAACTTTGTAAGTGCTTGTAGAATTTTTGTAGTTCAGTTATATATATATTAGACTTGTGGACGAGCGGTTGTTATAAGTGAGTAGTTTTGTAAGTAGATAATCTTCGTTCCCTTTTGTCATGCAATGACAGGAGAGGTAAAGTTGAGTATGGGACTATTTTTATTTGTCTTGGAAATATTAACAAAGTCTCTCACACACGAGTGAAGTATAAGTAGTCCCGCGAGCTACCTCCTTGTCTCGCTCACTCTCTCTCTCTCTCTTCCATGTTCCTAGGCTCCTTCTCCCTACTACCTGCCGGTTCTATGGCTAACCTCCTTCTGAGCTCTGCTTCTTAAATTCTGGTGTAGCAGGGGGTCGTGTCACGTGTGTTACACTGTTGTTGGAATGTTCTAGAAGCCTGTGTGTGAGTATGTGTGTATGTGTGTGTATGGTCACTAGGCGCTGTTGTGTGCCTATAAAGCATTCCTTGAGTTAGAGTGTGTAAGCATGTTTAGCACTGCTCGATTCTCGCAGTCACAATACCTTCTCATCATCTGACTTGCTGCTTCTATCTGTCTGTCTATCTATCTATATATCTATCTATCTATTATGATTTGTAATTATAATATGGAGTCCTGACAAAGATACAGAGGTAGATAGTAAAAAGAGGAGAGGTGATGAGAGGGAAAGCTTTTGACTCTACCTTGTTGAGATGGGCTATATGTGAGGAGCCTCCCCACACATGAGTTGTACTCTACACAGGGACGAATAAAACCCGTGTATCAAGTGAACAACTGTGCAGGGGTAAAGAATGCAAGGAGTCAGCTTAGCGCACCTAATCTCTTGGAAGAGGATTTTACGGGAGGTAATATGTTCTTCCCAAGATCATTCCCGAGAGAATGAAATCCCAAGTATGTTTAAAGATGATGCAGAATTAAGGTGGATCTTGTTGAAAATTAGACAATACTCTGTGAAAGATTTTGTCTTGTTGATAGATGTAAGAACTGAGTTTTTTGATCCATTAAAAACAACAAGATTACTTTTACCCCAATCAGAGATATGGGCTAAGTCAGACATTAGGTGTGCCACGGATTCATTCCTTGTTTGTTGAAGTAACTGCTGAGATGGACGCTGTGGGATGCGAATGGAAAGGTGAAGGGCAGAATCATCAGCGAATGAGTGGATAGGGTTTTATGTACAGCTTAGAAGATCATTGATGAACAAAAGAAAGAGCGTTGGTTATAGGACAGAGCCCTGAGGAACACCACGATTGAGGGCTCTAAGAGAAGAACGGTGGTCGTCTACAGCAGCAACTATAGAATGACCAGAAAGGAAGCGAGATATAAATGCACAGATAGAAGAATAAAAACAGTAAGAGAGTAGTTTTGAAATTAATGATTACTGCTAGACTTGATCGAAAAACAGTCCCATAGCAAGGCCACGGCCGAGACAGGGCTTTCCCACATAGCTCTCAAAAAGTATATGTTGTGTTGTTGATGTAGGCAATTGTGTGCAATGCAGTCTTCCATTATGTGATTAAAATTACGGGGTGCTGTGTTGCATCCTTAACAGGCAACAGCGACGAGTCATCCAGCCTCTTCTGATAACTCAAGAGGGCTGGATGGTCAGGTAGATGGAGTTACTGAGAGGGACAGGAAACAAGTTCGACGGGGGGAATCCCAGGTCGGAATATAGTCCAGGTGCAGTATAATCCCAGACAAATATTGCCACACTCGGTTTAGTAACAAGGGATGTATGGGCTTCCCATGTCAATAAAGAAGTACGTCTGTCATACCATCAAATCACATAAGATACTTTCGTTTTCATTCTTTTCGGTGGTGTTGGAGAGGGACGCCTTCGCGTGGTGACACCGGTATGTCCAGACAGTTGAGCTTCCTGGTTATACATACGTCTCTCAAAACCCTCCCTATGCCCCAGAAGAGGATGTTTGATTGAAGCATGGATAATGGGGCACAGAAAAGGCACACCTTTGGCTTGCAGTCCACAGGGTTCTTATTTAGATGTGGGTGGGGTTTTAGTAACTACTACTAGGTCTCTTTATTTGGTTCATATTCAGACCCGGTCAGAGCCAATCACGTCTGTTCAGGTAATCTTAAATTTTTGTCCATTAAGGTCAGTTCAGATTCATTTAGGAATCCAGTCAGGTTACATAGGTCATAGGAGTAGATTGTAGCACCAGTCGAGCAGGGCAGTACTCCCAAGGTGGATTGAAAGCTGATGACAGGGAAAGCTGAAGTTCCCGTTTCATCAGCCCTCAGGACTAGGTCCCGACCATCCCCCTTTGCTGAACTTTTTAAGTTTCTCAGTAACACAGAGAGTAGGCCAGCATACTCTCCAATACAAGTTTCTCTATCAACACCAAACTACATGCACAGTACACACTACACTTCCTCTCCCTAAAAAATCATGGCAGCACTACACGTGGCCTCGCGGTCCCCAGGGAGAGAGACCACAAATGCTCCCACTTTCCTCCCCTCTCCCAGTGATGACCCGAGCTGCCTGGAACCACTGTTTGACTCTCTTCTTCTTCATTTCTGCAACATTCGCGGCTTTTCCTCTAACTTTTGCTCTGTTGAGCACCACCTCTCCTTCTCTAAACCTCACCTTCTTATCTTGACAGAGACGCAGCTGTCTGAGGCAACTGACGGCAAACCCTTTTCTGTATCCTCCTACTTTCCTTATACTCATTTCAGAGCCAAAGGTGGATGTTGCGTATATGTACGCAGCGACCTATCTTGTTCCCGTGTTCCTGGACTCAATTCTTCTGAATTCTCTACACTCTGGCTTCGGCTTTCTTGTCATTCTCTGACTAAATATATTTGTGCTGTTTACTTATCCCATAATTCTACTGACTATCAAAACTTCTTTGACTATCTTAGTTATACGATGGAACACATTCTATCCATTTCTCCATGCTCTGAAATCTCCATTCTAGGAGATTTCAATGTTCACCACCACCTTTGGCTCTCCTCTCCTTTCACTGATCCATCTGGTGAACTAGCCTACACCTTTTCTATCCTTAATGACCTAGAGCAACTTGCACAGCACCATACCAGTACCTCTGACCGCCTTGGAGAGAGCTCCAACATACTTGACCTCTTCCTTACTACTAATCCTTCTGCTTACACTGTTAATCTTTTGTCTCCACTGGGCTCCTCCGATCACAACCTTATCACCTTAACCTGTCCTATCACTCTGGTATGGCCTGTGGACCCTCCAAAGAAACGTCATCTGTGGCACTTTGGAGCTGTGGATTGGGAGGTCCTCAGGCAGTACTTCTTTGAATTATCCGGGGAATGATTATTGCTTCAATGGTCGGGAGCCATCTGGGTGTGCCTTGAGTATTATGGAGGTTACTCTCTCGGGCATGGAAGCATACATTTCTTTCTCATATTGTCTGACTAATGCAAGAAAGCCTTGGTTTAATCATGCTAATTTTAATGCTGTCCACAACAAGGAGAGGGCCTATAAAAGGTACCGAAACCAACCCACCCCTGAATCACATATATTATACGTTTCTGCCCGGAATTGTGCTAAGTCTGTTCTTCGCTCTATTAAAAATAATTTCATCCGTACTAAATGCTCTCAACTCTCCAACTCGAATTCTTCCCACTTCCTCTGGCACCTTGCCAAAAACCTTTCTAACAACTTTACCTCATCATCCTTCCCTCCTCTTTTCTACTCCGATGGCTCTGTAGCTATTTCTTCTACTGATAAAGCAGATCTCTTCGCTCAGACTTTCTCCTCCAATTCCACCTTAGACGATTCCAGTGCTGTTCGTCCATCACTTCCCCCCTCTGACTTCCTCATGGCTGATATCAAAATTTCTTCAGCTGATGTATTTTCTGCCATTGCGTGCCTCAATACTAATAAGGCATATGGGCCTGATGATATCCCTCCTGTTGTTCTCAAGAACTGTGCTTCTGTGCTTACACCTGCCTAGGCAAGCTCTTTCGCCTTTGTCTATCAACTTGTACCTTTCCTTTTTGCTGGAAGTTTGCTCTCATTCAGCCAGTCCCAAAGAAGGGTGACCACTCCCAACCCTCTATCATCCAATTGCTTTAACATCCTGTATCTCAAAAGTTTTCGAGTCTGTTCTTAATAGAAAAGATTTAAAGTATCTTTCCTGTCGCAACTTTCTTTCTGATCGTCAGTATGGTTCCATCAGGGACGCTCCACTGGCGATCTTCCCACCTACCTTTCAGACTCCTGGTCATCCTTCTTTCGGGACTTTTACGAAAGCTTTGCCATTGCACTTGACATCTCTAAAGCTTTCGATTGAGTCTGGCATAAATCTTTAATTTCCAAGCTACCCTCTTACGGTTTCTATCCTTCTATCTGTGCCATCATCGCTAGCTTCCTTTCTGGTCGCTCTATAGCCGCTGTTGCAGACGGCCATCGTTCTTCTCCTAGATCTATCAACAGTGATATTCCTCTGGGCTCTGTCCTATCACCAACTCTCTTCCTTTTATTCATCAATGGCCTTCTAAGCTGTACATCTAACCCTATCCACTCTTATGCTGATGACTCCACCCTTCACCTTTCCATTCGGTTCCTGCAACGTCCATCTCAGCAGTTACTTCAACAAACAAGGGATGAGGCTATGGCACACCTAATGTCTGACTTGGCTCGTATCTCTGACTGAGGTAAAAATAATCTGGTTGTTTTTAATGCACCAAAAACTCAGTTTTTACACCTATCAACCCGACAAAATCTTCCAGATTTATACCCACTAATGTTTAATAATATTCAGCTTAATCCTGCATCATCCTTAAACATGCTTGGGGTTTCATTTACTCGGGACTTATCTTGGAAATATCATATTACATCTCTTGTAAAATCTGCTTCCAAGAGATTAGATGTGCTAAGCCGACTCCTTTCCATCTTTACCCTTGCACAATTGTTGACTCTATACAGGGGTTTTATCCACCCCTGTGTGGAGTACAACTCTCATGTGTGGGGAGGCTCCCACATACAGCTCTTCTCAATAGGGTGGAGTCAAAGGTTTTTCGTCTCATTAACTCTCCTCCTGTTACTGACTCCCTTCAACCTCTGTCTCTTCGTCGCACTGTTGCATCTTTATCTCTTTTCTATCGCTACTTCAATGGTCACTGCTTCTCTGAACTGTCTGCATGCATTCCTCCACCTTTAAGACGGGCGCTTCGCACCCGCCTAGCAGATTACTCTCATCCCTTTTCTGTCCAACTCTCTAATGCAAGAGTTAACCGTTACTCCCAGTCATTCGTTTATACAACAGGTCAACTCTGGAACTGTCTCCCTCTGTCTGTATTTCCTGCTTCCTATGATCTCCAGTCTTTTAAATGCAGTGTGTCCAGGCATCTCGAAATGATCGGATCTTGAATTTGGCTCTCTCTTGTATTTTGTTTTTCTCTTGGAAGGAACAGTTTTGCGGGCTTGCGGCCTTTGGTTCCTTCTTCCCCGCATTAAAAAAAAAAAGATCAGTGCAAGTTAGCTGGGGGCCATTAAAGTCTAGTTACTTCCATGCAAATGCAACTGGGTTCATTTACATCACTTCAAATCCAAACATACTCTTCACGTCCAGCCCAGTTTAGTCAGAGCAATAAACAGCAGTTCAGATTTATTTACAAATCAGGTCAAGACCTTCCAGGGCTATTCAGGGTCATCTACGTTCATTAGGTCCAGTTAGATCCAGTCAGGATCATTATTATTACTAAAGGTTCCATTATGCCCAGTGAGGTCAGTTCGTGTCAGCTTAGTGCCATTGGTCAAAATCTGTTTCTGTCAGTTTAGTCCTCTCACATTATTTCTCGTCCATGGAGTCGAGCTAGTTCAGCAGAGACCGATTTGTGTAATGTCAGAAGGCGTGTACCAAATAACTGTTCTATCGCACAAATGTTTTTTGGAGATACTATTCATGATTTAGTTCTGATAAGAGATCTCTCAGGTTCTTCTAGGCTCCGTCAGTTTTAATCCTGTATAGAGATCACTCCGGGTCATGCCAGGAAGGCGTATCCCTAAAATCCGCCCTATGGGTGACCAATTCAGGCTTTTAAGGTGTAGATAGTAAAAGTTTCACTCATATCTTTCACATTATAACAGGAACAGAAGCAACAAGAAAAACCAGTGCGATAAATACTTAAGCATACACCTTTTACATACACCTGAGGCTGTATGGCACAAGTGTACACACCTTGCAATTCGTTGCTCTGATTCACCCAGCACATCAGAGAAGAGGAGGGATAACCATAAACACTGCTTAACCTGTGCACAGAACTGTTTCTGTATACATTTATCTTCACTAATGCAAACACTAAACAACTTAAAATCCAATTAGTGTGAATATTAAAAAGTGGCAAGATAAGAAACTGAACATAAACCCCTTTAGTACAATCTGAAAGAGAGAGAGAGAGAGAGAGAGAGAGAGAGAGAGAGAGAGAGAGAGAGAGAGGAATTTTAAAGAACTCCCTGCATCGAGGCTACTGAAAATTACAAGGGGAAGGAAATGAGCGGGGGGGGGGGGGAAGGAGGGCTAGAACTGTAGAGGGATGAAGGGTTTGGAAAATAGTATGTATGCGGTGTGAGAGAAGAGGGAGGGAAGTGGCTTTGAGGGAAAGTGAGAGAGGAGTCAGTGAAATTAATCAAGGGGATAAATAGAGAGTTGAGAAGTGGAACGGGAAGAGAAAGGGGAGGGGAGAGTTGTGGATGGAGAGAGGAGGGGAAAGGAGGAGAGTGATAAAAGGGAAAGGAGAGAAAGGCAGTTGGAAGGGGCGGGGAAAGGAAGCAGAAGGGGTAGGATTAGGATGGGGAAGTCAGGCGAAGGGAGTGAAAAAGAGGAAAACAGGAGAAATGTTTGAAGAATAATATGGGGAAGGTGAAAAAGGGAGTGGGGAAAGGTAGAGGGGGAGAAAGGGGGAGGGGGAGAAGAGAAGCACGAAGGCGACTGGAGGCGGGAGCAGAGAGAGGGAGGAGGTGGCTATGATGCACCAAGGTTTTTTTTCTCATATCTTCAGAAGGCTTCCAAACTTCTTTCTTTCTAGTGAATTTTCCTCACATGACACACCTTAACTCCTTCACTGAGGTCACTTGCAGCATTTTCCGCATTATTCTTGCAAACTTCAGACGATTTTATTCAACCTAAGCAACACCCCTCGCACTGAAAGGGGTTATGAAGGATTTAATCTAACACCTTTAGTTCGCAAATTGTATCCAAAATTAAATAATATCGTCTGGAGAGAGCAAAAATTAATCAGTCACTATCCCACCTGATTCAGGGGTTTACTATAACTTGTAAGTTGTTTATGAGGACTGTGTTGACACTAACTCCTTCGGTGGTTGTCTGCTGTTGTCAGGACTCTACAGTATTGCAATACAATACATAATAGTTGCTAATATACATAGGTAATCTAGAAATTAAGTCAAAGTTATGGCTAGGGCCTTAACCCATCCCATCCAGGTGACATGTACACATGTCCTCCCAGGGCCGTCCGGGGGTCATGTACAATAAGCAATAATAATTGTGTCGTGAAATTTGGTGAAAACATAAGCTAACGGGCTAAGCGTCTGGTACATTCCGCCGTCTGTCATACGGACGGTTCATAATGTTTCACGAGTTACATTTAATCTTCGGACAAAACCGCGACACGACTACTGTTGCTCACTGTACATGATCTAGTAATTCGCGCCATTGTTTAAATACTCAGCTGATTATTATCACCATCCGCACCCGCTAGCAACCCCCCACACGCATCCCAGTCACGCTCCAGTTGCCCGAGTACCTCCGTGATGGATAAGCTTACGCATAAAGACATTCCCGTGTCCTGACCCTCGGCCGCTCACCCGCACCCTCAGACTTCCACTTCTATGAAGTCCAAAGGCCCTCGGAGGAAAGGCCTAAATGATAGTGCAATAGGGAGGGAGTTAGATCTACTATTATCGCCGATTGTGAGTGGGGAAAGTAACTCCTCCTCTGAAGAACCAGATTTAGCCATGCTGAGTATGCAAAAATACGCGTCAGAGGAGGAGAGTGACTGTGAATTCTCCACTGTGCAGTGATGCTTTCTGTCTGCAAGATCATCAGCCTTTTCTGATGATGAAGGATCAGATGTAGTTGATGATCCTGCAGAGGGTGATATACGCACAGTGGACAAAGTGGCGGGGGAGGTAGAGAGCGAATGAAGTTAGGAGGCTGGCGGGAGAAAATGTCGCAGGCTCAGCCGCCAGGCATGAGAGCGGCGTAGGGTGGAATTTTCCACCCATACACCATCACCACCACGTTCACCTACACAGCCTGCATCACTTTATGCATCACCACGTGCATCACAACGCAGACCTGCATCACTCCAGGTCTCACCATGTGCGTCACCATGCCGACCTGCCTCACCACACCGACCTGCCTTACTTCAGGCCTCACCACATGCCTTACCACGCCGACCTGCCTCACCACGTGCCTCACCACGCAGGCCTGCATCATTACAGGCCTCACCACGCCAGCCTGCATCACCACGTGGTGCGCCACGCCGGCCTGCCTCACCACGTGCCACTTCACCACAACCTGGCCCATCTGGTTATGTTGGTGCAGGTGCATGCCGGCAGGCTCGTGCCCGCCGACGCCTTTCACCAACACCATCACCACCACGATCACCATCACCAGCATCATCACCTGCCTCATCTAGTAGTGAGTCGGCGGAATTGCCACCAAGACGCCATGTTAGGGGCTTTGGCAGGCCACGGGGCAGGTCAGGTGCACGGAAGACATGGTATGAGCCACAGACAGGTAGGTTAGAAAACTTTTTGTGGGAGGAAGGGACGGGGTTTCAGCCTGAAGTACCTGTGTTTAGTGACAAACGCAGGTGTGCAGCCAGAATTTCCCTGCAACAGAGCTTCTTCTGCAGTGGACTTCTTCCTTGCTTTATTCACAACAGCAGTAATGGAGTTCATTGTGAAAGAAGAGAGCTGTTTCAGGGATTTCTGTTGCAATTGGGCTGAAACCTCGCACGTGAGAGAGAGTGCGAAAATGAAGGAATGGACTGCAACGAGTGTTAGCGAAATGTATGTTTGGCTAGCATGGACAATGTTGATGCCTCATGATAGAAAACATAACATACACGATTACTGGCTCGTGGACGATATTGCTGCGACGCCAGTATTTGGTAAGTATATGCCACGTGACCGATACTTTGACATCCTGAGGTACTTACATTTTTCCATGAATATGGGCCCACATCCGAATGATAGGCTGTGGAAAATTCGCTCAATTCTGAAGATGATGAAGGAAAAATTTCGATCATTTTTCAGGCCATTTCAGAAGGTTGTTATCGACGAGTCGCTTGTTTTGCTCAGAGGACATCTTGCCTTCATTCAGTACATTCCATCAAAGAGACATCGTTTCGGAATAAAGTTCATTGTCTTGTGTGATTGCAAGACTGGGTACGTGCTTGATTTCATTGTGTATACAGCGAGTGATGCGATGTTGTTGAAGGACGATCCCCATGGTTTCTTTGGCTCTGTGGTCAAGAAACTAATGGACAGGTACTTCGGTGGCAACCACATCCTTTAAACTGATAATTATTACACGGCACCAAGTCTTGCAAAGTACCTGCAAGAACACCAAATTGGATCGTGTGACACTGTCCGTGCAAAGAGGAAACATTGGCCATCCTTTCCCAAAGGCACTGTGAAGGAGGAGTGCAGGTCCTTGCAATCAGGTAAACTCCTGGCAATTCACTGGCATGATAAGAGAAAGGTGAATGTCCTCTTCACGGTCCATGAAGGTAAGTTGACTGACACAGGCAAGGTCGACAGATGAACGAGGCAGCCAGTCTTCAAGCCTGATGCTGTTCTGGACTATAACGTGAATATGCGACTCGTCAGTAAATCAGATATGCCGATCGGCACAACCGGCTGTCTGAGGAGGTGTTGTAAGTGGTATAAGAAGGCATTCCTACATGTACTGGACATCTGTGTACTGAATGCCTTCTTTCTGTACAAGGATGTAACACAGACCAGCACATCCCTCAGACAGTTCGAGAAGGATGTAATTTACGGCCTTCTGGAGAGGTATGGACAGGTCAATCCCTCCATGAAACGTAGGTACAGTGTGTAGCAACTGCCTGACCACCTGCAGTGCAGGAACTACCTCAGCAGGCATTTCATGGAAATATTACCTCGCACGCCTGCATGGAAATATTACCTCGCACACCTGCAGGCAAAGAAGCCTTCCAGCCTTGCTATGTTTGCGCCAATTCATTGCGCCGACCACAGCAACGCCGTATGACGAAGTGGTGGTGTGCTGATTGTGAGGTTGCACTGTGTACCGACTGTTTCTTTGATTTCCACGCAAAGACCGAGTGGTAGGAGTATGGGTATTATGAATAAGTTAGTTTTGTACATACCGGTATGTTGTTTTTTGTTGAAATAGAAAATATTATTTCACTGCACTGCATATATTTATGTGAATAATGAAGGCGGAAAGTATGTTTCATGATAAACTCGCAGCCTTATTTTATTTGGAAATAATTTGCTTATACATATTTGTGATGAAAAATTATATCTCAAAGGAAAGAGAAAGTCACAATGGTAAGTATTTCCATTTGTGTGCAGTACGTAAATGACTACCGGTACTTGGTTCACATTTTTTATTTGTTTATTTTTTTTTGCAGTAGTACTTGTAGTGGTAGTTGTAGTAGTGGTAGTATGTGTTGTAGGTGTGGTAGTAATAGTAGTAGTTGTGGTAGTTTTAATAGTAGTAGTTGTGGTAGTGGCAGTAGTACGTGTACTTCTAGTAGTATTATTTCTAGGAGTTGCAATGCTCAGACTTCTACTCGATCACCAATGCCAGAATCGAGCAGCAATCCTAGCCAAACATACATTTCCGTGTGTGTGTGTGTGTGTGTGTGTGTGAGAGAGAGAGAGAGAGAGAGAGAGAGAGAGAGAGAGAGAGAGAGTGTCTGTCTGTCTGTCTGTAACGAGGAAGACGAGCAGCGTGAGTTCAAGGTCGTTGCTACTGTGTCCGGCCTTCATTCACCCAGTACGACCGATTATGGAAAAATATTCACGGAAACGGTGTTTGTAGTGTATTTTGGTGTCCTGGAAGTGTCATCGAAGTGATATCAGTGTGGTGGGCTAGTGTAAGCCTTTGTTGTCACCGAACCTCCGCCACGCATACGGACACCGGTAAAGAAACGCCAAAAATTGCCCTAATTCCCCATTCACTGACTCTCCCTATATGCACTTCACGGACCATCTGATGCCATCAACTTGAAGTCGAAGGATTGGTGAGTAATATGAAACCTAATTTGTTGCAATTGGTTAAGTATTAACAGAGATATGAAGGTTTAAAGATAGATGATTTTGCCTTTTTCTGTCGGGAATGCCTGGCTCAGGTTGGCTGTGGGGATCGCTCGCGACATCTGCCGAACGAGAGGGGGTTAAGGAAGAGAGGTTCGCACTATCTATTAGCGAGGAATGCCAGTCAGCACAATATGCCATATACAGCACCTCGTGACGCCTGATAGGAAAGCCCCCCAGAATCGAGAAAATTCCACTCACTCGTGTAGTACGCGTGACAGAAGCTCTCCTATATGAGAGAGAATAAGGGAGACAGAAGCGACAAGGAATCAGGAGAGAGAGGGAGAAGGGGGTCTAGATTCGACAGTGAAAAGCACGGTGGGGTAAAAAAGAAAGGGGGGGGGGTCAGGCTCACGAAGTTAACTTAGTGTAAATTTTGAGATATCCCCTTGAAGAAATGAACTACAAACTACAAACCCCAGCACTAATCTTTATCTTCCTCTTGTCATCGAGTACAAGTAAACCGAGTTTATCTCCTACAAATTAAATCGCTTTCCACTACAGCTCCGCTACGACTACGATATAATCAGTTACAAGTCTGATATATTATTTTTGTCCGTTTGCATGTTAATCTTGTGCTTAATCAGGTTGGTACACCCTAATTGTTCTCCAGGTAATGCTACAGTTTGTCGATGTTTCCGTAATAAATCTAGGAGATCATTTTCTTCATCAAATTGTCCTGAGTGAATCAAATTCTCTTTTATGCATTCTCTGTCCATAGATTTTATCTTACTTGAAGTTCCAGCTATGAGTATTTCCTTTATAGGGGCAGGACATATCTCAAAGCTGTCTTGAGAAGTCCCCTTTTTCATCTGTACTTCCCCATTCATCTGTTTAATTAGGAACACATGAGTTTCCCCATCGTTATTCACCTGACATAACGCATTTTCCACCGGGAGTCCTTTCACTCTACATAATTCTTCTAAGACAAGAACAGTACTGTTCTTCAATTTATTCTTTATGGTGACTTTCATACAGTATATGAGTTAGGCGGAATAACTACAGTACATCATTGGTGAGATGGACAGGAATTTACTATCCATTTCATGGACCGTGTATCATCGTTTTTCTCAAATATCTTTCAAACTAATCAATTGATCGGTATGATACTTTGACACAGTGTACATGACACCTCCCGCTAATTTTTGGTAATATACGGCATTGCCAAGTGGTGTTAGTGAAGGCGTTTACTCTTGACGTTTAAAGGCAAAGTCGCGTGAGTCGCCAGACTAATCAACACAATCGAACGTCCGCTACCCCCCATCCCCTTCCTCTCCCTCTCTACCTCCCTCCCTCTCCCCCCTCTCCCTTCCCCCTCCTCATTTCCCCCCTCCCCCTCCTCACTTCCCCCCTCAACCCTCATTCCTGCTGGCCTCCCCGTGCCCCCCCCCCCTCTGTCCACTCTATCATGTTATAATGATTAGTATCGGGTATCATAAATACAGTATGTTGTTGTTTGTAGAGTCTGTGTTCATTTAATCATTGTTATTGTATGTCCTGAAGTTATATAAACGGGAGTTGACAAAAGAGCGTATGACCGTCACCTTATTCACCCAATATAATGTGCCTACTATCACGATCTCTTAATTCCTTTACCCCCCATATCGACGTGTTTACTACGAGCAGGTAAGATAAGGTATCCAAAATTAAATCACACAGTTTAACTTACAAATCAGTACGGTACGGTATATAATCAACACAACATAATAGGGCCGTAATGGATTTATGAAATTCTCTCTCTCTCTCTCTCTCTCTCTCTCGTTGGGAAAACTTAACCATTAGCCTATTATGGTCGTTAGGTCAGACCACGCTATATCCTTTTCATTAAGAACTTTCCAGTTATCTGCTACTACTGAGTAATATAATGGTAAACGGTATTTTATTGCATATTGTATGTTACATACAGGTATTGGGGGGAAAGCTGAGAGAAAGAGAGAGAGTGAAACAGTGAGACAGAGGGAGGGAGGGAGAGAGGGAGGGAGAGGAAGGAGATGGGGGGTAGCAGACGTTCGTTTGTGTAGATTAGCCCTGCAGGGCTCACGCGACTTTGCCTTTAAACGTCAAGAGTAAACGCCTTCACTAACACCACTTGGCAATGCCGTATATTACCAAAAATTAGCGGGAGGTGTCATGTACACTGTGTCAAAGTATCATACCGATCAATTGATTAGTTTGAAAGATATTTGAGAAAAACGATGATACACGGTCCATGAAATGGATAGTAGTTTTGCTGCTTGACTGTCACTTCTGTCCCAAGGCAGAGAGGACAGCGGGGGGGCTAGCAGGGATGATGTGAGTGTATGTGTACCCAGGTCCGATTGAGTATTTTTGTTTAGTCATTTGATAGTTCCAACTCCTTTTGAGTTTCTGCTATTGATGGGTGACAATTCTGATGGTAATTCCTCTATGAATTCATTATTGTAATCTATCCCATTCATGTGTGGGAGTAAAATTATAATTTCGGTCCTCAGTGTTCTCAAACCTAATAACCTGTTAGCTCTTATTGCTAAATTTTCTGCTATATAGAAAACAGCAAATATCGGTCCTGTAGTCTCTGTAAAACTATGTCTAACTGTATCATGCCCTTTACGGTTATTTGTTTGCCATCTACTGCGTATAAGTCTAAATCAGATACCTCCAAGAAAGTTACTTTCTCCTTATTTCTAAAAATCCTCCCTAATTCCTCTTGTGTTATTAAGTTCGCTTGAGAGCCTGTGTCTAAGAATAATGAAATTATTTAATCTTCACATGAAGCGGGTTCCAAGATACACTCATTTCCAGTCAAACCTCCTATGTGCACATTAGATTTAGCTTTATTTATGGTTGGTCGGGTTTTGTTGTGCCTTAGCCTTCCCCGATTTAAAAAGAGAAACCAATTTTCCAGTTGTTTTGCAGTCTGAGGTCCAGTTTCCCTACGACCTGTGGTGCCTACAGTATGGGTCATATCCTTTTGCCTCTTGCTTGCCCTCTTTATTCTTAATATAACATTCATTTTTTGTGTGACCAGGATTCTCACGGTAATAATAACATACAGTGAACCTCTCTCTCGAATGTGACCCTTGAGATGACTTTCCATATTTTGGTTTTTCTTGGGCACGATTTCTGCCTGGACTACAAGCTAACCTTTGAGGCAGTCTGTACCCTGATGTTTGTGAACGTTGCCTCGACGCCTGGGGTTGCTTGGTTTTGTCTGCTTTCGGGTCGCGATCGATTTTGTTCTTTGCTAAAAGTGTTCGTGGCTGCCACTGTGTCTGTAAGTCTCATTCTGGGTTGTGATTCACTCACCCCTGCTTTGCTACAGTTCATCTCTACCTCGTTCATAAAATCTAACAAACACATTCCTGGGGTGTAGGGTATTGTTTTAGCTATCTTTAATATCTTATCAGGTAATTTACACAGCGTAGCTACATAACCAAGGTTGTCTACGACGTGCAATGGTGACATCTTCCCATCATCTGTTACTCAGTTTGAGTTCTCTATAGTAGCTAACAGTGTTCTCTTAATTCTTGATAAAGCTGCTGTTATTTCACTGCATGATTGGTGGTATGTTCTCTCATACGATCCACAATCTTTTGTAATTCCGGAATTATACCTGGCAAGAAATTTATACCTCCAGAAAATTGCTTCAGGAATTCTGTCTTAAACTCATCATGTGTTTATCCCATATGAGTAAGTCACCAGCTGGACATCTTTCTCGGTTAATCCATGAGGAAAAAACGGCTATCTTCTCATTTTCGTCTGTGATATGTCTCTTAACAAAGATTTGTTTGCGATGATTCATAAGGGACATGACATCGATGCAATCCTTTCCTGTGCCTGAGAATTTTCTGAGATTTTTGTCCTCAAGATAAACATAGATATGGGGAGGGGAATTTGTAACTGTCGTATCACTTCCTCTAGCCATGTTATATGTTTGTTTCGTTAAATTCACTTAAGTCCCTTGTCGTTATGTGAAGGGATAGTTGGGTAAGTATTTCTTGACCTGTGGACCCTCGTGAGAATGTTTTCATAGGTGTGAAAGACAGAACTAAAATCTTCACTATCTACGTCTGAGAAAGGTATCGAAGTAGCATCATCATCATCGATTGTGAAGTGTTTGTTTCCTTATCTTTAGTTCGTGGAGAACTAAGTGTGTTACGTTTTCTTCTTGTTCTACTAACTCTGACTCGTCATTTGGTAGTGCAAATGCTGTTTCATTTGGCAATAAAATTGGTGGTGATGAAAATATTCCCGTCATAGCACTAAACACACACACACACACACACACACACACACACACACACACACACACACAAATTGCTAGGAAATGTCATGAAACACCTATCTTATATATGTGTTAATCGTGTAGATAACTAAAATGAATATCAATAAATGGAAGATATAAAGTATAAATAAATATATTCTCGTTATAGCACTAAGCACTTAAAAAAAAAATTGTGCTAGGAAATATTGTCATTAAACACTTATATATGTGTTAACCGTGTAGATAACTAAAATGAATATCAATAAATGGAATATATATATATATATATATATATATATATATATATATATATATATATATATATATATATATATATATATATATATATATATCATCATCATCAGCCGTTTGAGTATCCACTGCAGGACCGGCCTATCCCGACCGAAGTTGGGACGATACAGCCAATGTATCTCTACCAAGTGGCTTAGGCTGTCTGGTAGAGATTGTATGTAAGGTGAAAAGTACTTGTAAGTGTAATTGTAGTGTTGGAGTGGCTTTGGATGTGTGTGTAGTCTGTGAGCCAAGTGTAATCGGCCCGTGCAAGCCGACTGGCTGCAAGCATACTTTATAGTAAGCGACACTGGTTCAACCACGGCATCCCTTGTGTCCGCCAATGCAGTACGTGGCCGGGTGAACACTTCCAAAGAATTTTACCCTGGCGGGGCGCGAACCCTGGCTCACCCATGTACAAAACGCACTCTCTCTCTCTCTCTCTCTAGTAATAATTGTTACTGGCTGTAATAGCAATGAGTAATGGACTTAATACAAATAAGTGAAGAAGATGTGTGTACAGTACGAATGTAAAGTAATATATAGCTGAAGAGGTGTTTGTTATTATGTTTAAGGTCTGGGAAAAATAAGTAAAAAGTATATTCACCCACTAAAGAGGTAGAATAATGTCACTCTGGGTCACTCAGGGTCGTGGTGAAAGATTAGGGTTGATTGGCCTGAGAAGATGTTCTCAGCAACAACAGCACAGCACATCGTCGACTTCTGACTTTGGTAGCTGTAGAGTAAATGAGTAACGATGACTAATGATGAGTGAGTAACGATGAGTTAGCTGAGAGATGAGTGAGGTGACTGGGTCAGGGCTACGTGGTATTTGCTGCTGTCGTCGGACCTGTTCATCCCTACATCAGTGTGGTGGTGGTGGAGATGGAGGGTGATTGGAGAGAAGAATGGGGTCAGGTGGGGCTTGATGTGGTTGTGGGTTGTGAGTCGTGTTGTTGCTTCACCAGCTCTCGCTCTCTGTTTGCTTGTTCCGTATCAATCCCTGATAGTTGTAGTCCGTTGGTTCGCCATAGAAACTGGAAAATTAGTTGTAACAATATATTGTAAAACCACTGATAATATGCTGTAAAGTTGTAAGGCGTCGTGTGGCTCGACTTGTAGTATTGTTTGTTTTCTATCTTGATAATGTAGACTCAACTGTAGACTCGTAGACTCGTAAACTCGTAGGAGTGGTTCGTACATTTTGGCCACCAAAATAATACATCAGACTTGTAATTGATTATATCATAGTCGTAGCGAGCTGTAGTGGACAGTGATTTAATATCTAGGAGATAAACTCAGTTTACTTGAAGTCGATGACAGGAGAGAGATAAAGATTAGTGCTGGGGTTTGTAGTTTGTAGTTTATTTCTTCAAGGGGATATCTCAAAATTTACACTAAGTTAACTTCGTTAGCCTGACCCCTTTTTAACTCCACCGTGCTTCTCTCTCTCTCAGGTCAAGACCCCTTGTCCCTCTCTCTCTCCTGATTCCTTCTTGCTTCTGTCTCCCTTCTCCTTATCTCTTGTATAGGAGAGCTTCTGCCACGTGCACTACATGATTGAGCGGAATTTCCTCGATTCTGGTGGGCTTTCCTATCAGGCGTCCAGAGGTGCTGTATATGGCATTTTGTGCTGATTGGCATTCCTCGCTGATAGAGAGTGCGAACATCACTTCCTCCAGACCCTAACCATGACTGTCTTAACCTCTAGATTACCTATGTATGTTATCAGCTATTATGTATTGTAAGCAGTGATAAGAAACAGGGAAGTGAGCATGGAAGTGAAAAAGTTACTACATGACAGTATTGTGATACCAACTCTAACGTACGGAAGTGAAGCTTGGACGTTGTTGGAAGGACACAAGTCAAGAGTGAGAGCAGTGGAAATGAGTTATTTAAGAGGAGCTTGTGGAGTCACATGGAGAGACAGGCTGACGAATGAGGATATAAAGAAGCGTTGTGGTGTTGATGTGGATGTGATAGGAAGCGTTATGAGGAACACACTGAGGTGGTTTGGCCATGTGGAGAGGATGGAGGGTGAAAGACTGACGAAGAGAGTGTATGTGAGTGAGGTGGAGGGGGGAAGAGGGAGGGGGAGGCCGAGGATGAGATGGAGGGATGGGGTGGAGAGGTATATGAGAGAGGGGGGTGTGAGTTGGGAGCAGGGCAGTGAAATGGCGGGGGACAGGGCGACTTGGAGGCGATTTGTTTGTGGCCACCCCAAACGGGATTGAGGCGTCTGGCAATAGATAGATAGATAGATGTATTGTATTATGATATTGTAGACTTCTGTCACTGTCCTTGTGACCGCGACATCGATTCCCGGCTGAGGCAGTTTAATTAACTGAATTTCGCTAAAACAGATCTTACTGATCTACCATAAGGCCCACTGACAAGTAATAGCACTCCCACTAATACCAATACACCAAATCCTGTACGATGCAGCCCTGGCATTTATTCAATACGGACAGTAGGTATTAACACCAAAGTAGTGACACAGCAGCAATAAATCCAGGTAGGGGTGACATGACATGGCAAGAAAGGTGGTTAGAGACTGGGGAAAGTTGCAGCTGACAGGATGTGTTGTGAGGCATTACGATTATAAGTAAATCATCCTAAAGTCCGAATCTCTGGTTCTTAGCCCCTTCACATTTTATTACTGTTCTTTCTTTATCAGGTGGCTTTATATTGAGTGACAAGCCAATTGGTTTCCTGTATGCCAAAAAACCCTTTACAGTGCTGGGTGGTAATTATATAACCACCCCTACATGTCAACAAGTAGACTGTTGGTGGGTTAGTGGTCCTTCCTGTAAAACAACTAACTCATATACAAACGACCACCCCTTATGGGATTATGGCGTCTGGTTATATATTGATAGGCAGACAGATAATTCTTCATTTCATAAAAAGCTGAACACACAACTGTTTACATATACAGCACATAAATTTATACACTCTCAATGGCGTACTAACATAGGAAACATGTGAATATTTAATATACAACACATATGGTATGTATACTATTAACCCGAGACTTCCCATCGACGTATGGATATGTTGCAACATTTTGCATTTGCCAATCCCGGCGACGTACTGGCACGTTTTGCAACTGCAAATTGTATAATTTCCACAATTTTCAAAATTCACGCGAGATTTTTGGTACTAGCGTCGCATGACCTTCCCCTACCTGCCACCAGGCAGGGACACTCGGCGACCCCGCACGACCCGCGCTCACCTGCGGCTTGGTCACGCACCTGTTAGCAATGGTCTTGCTCAGACATGTCCTATAGAGGTCTCTCGGAGGAGGAAATTCAAGCTGCCCTGGTTGCCTTTACTGACTATTGTGATTCGTCAATCGATGAGGAGGAGATGGACAAAGATTATGTCCAACCAGAGGATGTGGAAAGCAGCAGCAGTGATGAGGAAGTCCCATCCCCCAGGAAGCGGCGCTACGTGACTTATCGTGCTGCAGGAGAGGGTCAGGCTGCACAAAAACAACGTGCAAGATCCTCTAGCCAGCCCCTACGTGACATGGAGCCCAATTTCGAGGACGAGGACGAGGACAGAGCTGTGGGATGTGCTGCCACGTGGTACGGCTGTGAGGTAATTACTCATCGCGGCCCAGAGCGCATACCACATCGTTCTAACAGGTATGGGCCTAGTGTTTTGTTTGGGGATGGCAGAAGTGGCGTTGAGGGAGTGGGGAGTGAAAGGGAAAGTGTTGGGAGGAGTGTGGAAAGTGAGAATGGAGGGAGTGAGTCATCGCTCTCACGTGGTGGTGTGAGGTGGCGGGGCGTATCACGTGGGACAGTGAGGATGGGTGGTGAATCACGTGGTGTGGTGATGGAGCAGGGAGGTGAGGAGGAGCCACTCCCCAGCACGTCTTATGCTCCCCAATATTCCCGGGCTTCCTCCCCACAGCCCCCTGATGTTCCCCAAAGCCGTAAGGGTAAGGGAAAGGGGAAGGGGAAAGGCCGAGGGAAGAGGAGTGCGAGTGGGGAAGCCCTCCACACTCCTCCTCCCCAACCTCCCCCACCATCATCTCCTTCCCAACCCGATGAAGGCGACGATGGGGACAATCGGGACGAGGAATTTGTGGCATGGAATTGGGAGGATGGGAGTGATTTTACTCCCATCACTCACCCATACACTGAGCAGGGGCGTGCTGGCTGCATTGCTCCCAGTATTCAACCTAATTCTACCAGGCTGGATTTTTTCCATCTTCTCTTCAGTGAGGGTTTTGTGGAGGAAATAGTGGATCAAACAAACCGGTTCGCTACCAGCCAGTGCCGTGAGAGTGAAAGGCAGGGCACAAGGAGCAGGCATTCTATCATATATGATTTTTTTTTTATGTGAAGAAGAAGGAACCAAAGGCCATGAGCCCGCAAAACTGTTCATTCCAAGAGAAAAACAAAATACAAGAGAGAGTCAAATTCAAGTTCCATTCATTTCAAGATGCCTGGACACACCGCATTTGAAAGACTGGAGATCATAGGAAGCAGGAAATACAGACAGAGGGAGACAGTTCCAGAGCTGACCTGTTGCATAAATGAAGGACTGGGAGTAACGGTTAACTCTTGCATTAGAGAAATGGACAGAAAAGGGATGAGAGCTTGCTGCTAGACGGGTGCTACTCGCCTGTCGTAGAAGTGGAGGAATGCATGCAGACAGTTCAGAGGAACAGTGACCACTGAAGTAGCGATAGAAAAGAGATAAAGATGCAACATTGCGGCGAAGAGACACAGGTTGAAAGAGTCAGTAAGAGGAGGATAGTTAATGAGACGAAAAGCCTTTGACTCCACTCTATTGAGAAGAGCTGTATGTGGGGAGCTTCCCCACACATGAGAGTTGTACTCCACACAGGGGCAGATAAAACCCCTGTATAGAGTCAACAATTGTGCAGGGGCAAAGAAGGAACAGAGTCGGCTTAGCACACCCAATCGCTTGGAAGCAGATTTTACAAGAGATGTAATATGATCTTTCCAAGACAAGTCCCGAGCAAATGAAACCCTAAGCATGTTCAAGGATGATGCAGGATTAAGTTGAGTATTATTAAACATAAGTGGGTATACTTGTGGAAGATTTTGTTGGGCTGATAGGTGCAAAAACTGAGTCTTTGATGCATTAAAAACAACCAGATTATTTTTACCCCAGTCAGAGATACGAGCCAAGTCAGACATTAGGTGTGCCATAGCCTCATCCCTTGCCTGCTGAAGTAACTGCTGAGATGGACGTTGTGGGAATCGAATGGAAAGGTGAAGGGTGGAGTCATCAGCGTATGAGTGGATAGGGTTAGATGTACAGCTTAGAAGGTCATTGATGAATAAAAGGAAGAGAGTTGGTGATAGGACAGAGCCCTGAGGAACACCACTGTTAATATATCTAGGAGAAGAACGATAGCCGTCTACAACAGCGGCTATAGAACGACCAAAAAGGTAGCTAGAAATGAAGGCACAGAAAGAAGGATAGAAACCGTAAGAGGGCAGTTTGGAAATTAAAGATTTAGGTCAGACTTGATCAAAAGCCTTTGAGATGTCAAGTGCAATGGCAAAGCTTTCGCCAAAGTCCCGAAAGGAGGATGACCAGGAGTTTGAAAGGTAGGTGAGAAGGTCGCCTGTGGAGCGTCCCTGACGGAACCCATACTGACGATCAGAAAGAAGGTTGTAATATGAAAGATGCTTTAAAATTTTTCTATTAAGAATAGACTCAAAAACTTTTGAGATACAGGATGTTAAAGCAATTGGGCGATAGTTAGAGGGTTGCGAATGGTCACCTTTCTTTGGGACTGGCTGAATGAGAGCAAACTTCAGCAAGAAGGAAAAGTACAAGTTGACAGACAAAGGCGAAAGAGTTTGCCTAGGCAGGGTGTAAGCACAGAAGCACAGTTCTTGAGAACAGAACGAGGGACTCCATCAGGCCCATATGCCTTATTAGTACTAAGGCCAGCAATGGCAGAAAATACATCAGCTGAAGAAATTTTAATGTTAGCCATGAGGAAGTCTGAGGGGGGAAGTGATGGAGGAACAGCACCAGAATCGTCTAAGGTGGAATTGGAGGAGAAAGTCTGAGGGAAGAGATCATGTTTATCAGTAGAAGAAATAGCTACAGAGCTATCAGAGTAGAAAAGAGGAGGGAAAGATGATGAGGTAAAGTTGTTAGAAAGGTTTTTGGGAAGGTGTCAGAAGGAGCGGGAAGAGTTCGAGTTGGAGAGTTGAGAGCATTTTGTACGGATGAAATTATTTTTAGCAGAGCGAAGAACAGACTTAGCACGATTTCGGTAGAAATGTATAAAAGATGTGATTCAGGGGTGGGTTGGCTCCGGTACCTTTTATAGTCCCTCTCCTTGTTGCGGACAGCATTAGAACAAGCGTGATTAAACCAAGGCTTTCTTGTGTTAGTCAAAGGATATGAGAAAGGAATGTATGCTTCCATGCCTGAGAGAAAAACCTCCGTAATGCGCAAGGCACACCCAGATGGCTCCCGGCCATGAAAGCAATAATCATTCCAGGGAAAATCAAAGAAGTACTGCCTGAGGGCCTCCCAATCCGCAGCTCCAAAGTGCCAGAGACGACGTTTTTTTTAAGGGTCCGCATGCCGTTCCAGAGCGATAGGACAGGTTAAGGTGATAAGGTTATGATCGGAGGAGCCCAACGGAGAGAAAAGATTAACAGTGTAAGCAGAAGGATTAGTTGTAAGGAAGAGATCAAGTATGTTGGAGCTCTCTCCAAGGCTGTCAGGGATATGGGTAGGGTGCTGTACAAGCTGCTCTAGGTCATTAACCTGCCACGTCCCGGAGACGTGAATTCACGTCCTCACATGATGTGAACTCATATCCTGGAGAAGTAAATTAATGCGGCAACATTGCAAGGTCCCTAATTTGCAAAATTTTCAATTTAATTTGCACAATTTTCAATTTTCGCGAGTGATTTTTGGCAAGTATACACGGGACACCTTCCTCTACAAGATGCCAGGCAGGGACAATGCCTTAACCAGCATGACCTCCTCTCCCCCCCCTGCATGCCCTTTTCTCAGCAATTCACCTGTTATCAGTGACCTGGCCTGTAAAGCCATGTCATGCCACGGTACGAAATTCAGGGCCAGAGTGATTCCCGTAATTGATGACAATGTGGAGGACAAACATTAGAGGAAGAAACAGTCTGAAATGATGATCAGGTAATGTGGCAAAAAAAGGTCAGGAATGGTGATGAGTTAGTGAGTGAAACAATGCTTATAATGCCTATATTACCGTTTGAAAACCAATATACTCTCGTACTACATATAAATTCGTACCAAATAAATAAATAAATACCGTTTATGAGTGGTGTGGAATAGTTATCCTCCCATAGAACTCGTTTTCTTTGCAGCCAGCCTGATAGAAAACCCTGTAAGGTAAGGAGGTACTCCTACCTGGATCGAGTATTTTAAACCTCAGGTGAGCGATTTCTCTATGAATTTTCAATGTTTCTCACCAAAAGCGGATGTTTGAGGCCAAAAAAAAAAAAGGTCCAAAAATGTCGGGACTGGGGCCTACCACTGCCCAGAAAACGTCGGGATGGAGGGGGGTTAAGGACAGAAAAGGTGTAGGCTTGTTCACCAGGTGGATCAGTGAAAAGAGAGGAGAGCCAAAGGTGGTGGTGAACATTGAAATCTCCAAGAATGGAGATTTCAGAGAAAGGAAAGATGGATAGAATGTGTTCCATTGTAGAAGTAAGATAGTCAAAGAATTTTTGATAGTAGAATTAGGAGATAAGTAAACAGCACAGATATATTTAGTCAGAGAATGACAGGAAAGCCGAAGCCAGAGCGTAGAGAATTCAGAAGAATCGAGTTCAGGAACATGAGAGCAAGATAAGTTGTTGCGTATATATACACAACAGCCACCTTTGGCTTTGGAATGAGTATAGAGAAAGTAGGAGGATACAGAAAAGGGTTTGCTGTCAGTTGCCTCAGACAGCTGAGTCTCAGTTAGGAAAAGAAGGTGAGGTTTAGAGAAGGAGAGGTGGTCCTCAACAGAGCGAAAGTTAGAGGAAAGACCACGAATGTTGCAGAAATGAAGAAGAAGAGAGTCAGACAGTGGTTCCAGGCACCTTGAGTGGTCACCGGGAGAGGGGCTGAAGGCATTTATGGTCCCCCCCCCCGTGGGGACTCCGAGGCTATGTTATTCGACGCCATTTTGAAAATTTTGAAAAGGAAGTGTGGTGTGTACTGTGCATGTAGTTTGATGTTGATAGTTGGAGAAACTTGTATTGGAGAGCATGCTGGTCTACTCTCTGTGTTACTGAGACACTGAAAAAGTTCAGCAAAGGGGGATGGTCGGGACCTAGTCCTGAGGGCTGATGAAACAGGAGCTCCAGCTTTCCCTGTCATCAGCTTTCCATCCACCTTGAGAGTACTGCCCTGCTTGACTGGTGCTACAGTCTACTCCTCCAGTCTTCCTTGCAGAAATGTTTTTGTTTTTGACCCTGGTACTATTGATGGGTATTGTACGAAAGAACCGTATTCCTGCATACTGGACAAGAGACCCTATTATGCCTACACCAATATTTGGCCAAGTAATGAGCCGTAATCGGTTTCAGCAAATTCTAAGCCGCCTCCATTTCTATGATGCTGATGATCCTGCAAATGCTAATGACACAGATAAGATGAGGTGAATTAGGTTGTTTTTTGATCACCTAAGGCAGACATTCCGTTCCTCATTTTATCCCTATAGAGACCTCGTCATAGACGAGAGTCTCGTGTTGTGGAGAGGCAATATTTCATTTCAGCAATACATACCCAGCAAAAGGCACCGTTTTGGGTTCAAGATCTTTGTTATGTGTGACTGTAGGACTGGTTATGTGCAAGACATAGTCTTGTACACTGGTGTACAGACAGACATAATAGAAGATCGGAATATTGGTCTGTCTGGAGCAGTGGTAAAGACAATGATTGAAGACTATCTTCATCGTGGTCACGTCCTTTACCTTGACAACTGGTACACTAGCCCTCTTCTCGCTCATTATCTACACAGGCATGACACGGGGATCTGTGGGATCGTCAAGGTGAACCGGCATCACATGGTGACGGTGGGGTGGAAACTTGACAGAAATGAGGTGGTCTTCTTCCAGGCCAACAATATCCTTGCATCAGTGTGGAACCACAATAGAGAAGTCCGCCTCTTGTCCACGGTTCACCGCCCCTTGATACACCGTACAGAGTCGGTAGATTATTGGAGCGAGAACAGGCACCACATGTGGAAACCTGAGTGTGTGCTTGATTATAATATCAACATGCACCTGGTGGACCAGTCAGACTCAATCATATCCACTGTCGAGTGTGCCAGGACCACGATGAAGTGGTACAAAGAACTATTCTTTCACCTGCTTGACATTATTGCCCTGAATTGTTACCACCTTCACGCCATGACAACAAGAGTTCAGGAAACCTTTGAAGGGTTTGTGAGGGAGCTGACACGAGAGATTGTTGCAAGGTATGCGGTTGAAAGGCCCCAACACCGCACCCGCACAGCCCCAGGTGCCCAACCTCCCCTGAGATTATCCGCCCGCCATTTCCCCACTCCTATACCTCCCCAGGCAAATACACCTAGGCCCCAACGCAGGTGTCACGTGTGTAGCAATTCCCGGGTGAGACTCACCACTCAGAGAAAGGACACCTGCTATGAGTGCGTTCAGTGTGACGTGGGTCTGTGTATTCACCCATGTTTCAGTGAGTTTCACACTTTCCTGCACTTCTGATAAGGTGTGAATGCGATAGGACGCTGATATTCTGAAATAAATGCGACAAACAGACGCTCAGTGTAATTATAAGGCCCGTAGATCTGTAAATAGTAGTATGGAAGTGGAAACGGGTGTAATATAAGTGGAAAATTATAATGTAAGTCTATGAATATTATCTAAGTGGAAACATACCTTGTGAGGGTATTTTGATGCGATATTCAGACGCTCAGTGGAATAAATAAGGCCCGTAAATATGTAAATAGGAGTCTACAAATGAACACGGGTGTAATATAAGTGGAATATTAGTATGTAAGTGTGTGAGTATTATCTTAGTCAAAACATTCATTGCGAGGGTATTTTGGTGCGATATTCTGACGCTCAGTTGAATAAATATGGCCAGTATTTATGTACTGTATAGTGCAGAATAGGGTGTAAATGGGTGTAATGTAAGTAGTAAAGTATATTGGGATTGAAGAAATAAAGTAAAAGTGGAAACACGAGTGTTAGAGAGTGTGCTTGCTACGAGAATATGCGCTAGCATTTCACCAAATGCCCTCGTAATGAATGTAAATAATTGAAAACGTTTACAGTGGTGGAGGAAAGGTTCAATGTAAAGAAAAAAATATTATGAAAGTGATAAAACAATATGGTATGTTGAAATACGAGTCGTAGCAAGTGCTTGAGTAAGCATATGTGCGCTATACTTATGCTACATGTCATCGTAATGAATGAAAACAGCTGAAAACATTTACATACAGTACAAAATGGTAAAATGACATTGAAACAGTTGTATACAAGTAGCAAAAATGATATGTTGACTGAAACAAGAAACTTTGCACATAGCGTTTTACCAATCGAACCAAACTCGCAATGCTCGCATGAAGGTACAATGCTTATTTTTCATATATATGTCATTGAAATTCATTTTATTGTTATTCTTATTGTTTATCAGTTCAAATTCAATAAATGTAGAGGTGTTGTTTGTTGTTTCTCCCAAAATTACCTACCATAGAAAACGTGGGCGCCTCACACATCAGTGATAGAATACGATACCTGGCGCGAGGGACCTCACCTGTTCTGACCAGTTGCAGACCACGGTAAGCACTTTGTGATTTTCCTTTGTTTCTCAACAAAAGCGGAAGTTTTAGCCAAAAAAAAATTTTTCCAAAAATGCTCGGGACTGGGGGGTGTCGGAGGTGCGAAAGTGCTTGGGACGTGACGGGTTAAACACACACACACACACACACACGAGGCACCGAGGAGACCAGATGCACGCCGCCACCGCTCCATACATGGCCAATTGGCCAGTGACATTACCTAAATTAGTATCTTTATATGAGTCAAGCTCTGTACCAGGTTAGACTATATGGTGTTCTAATATAAAAAAAAAAAAAAAAAGAAGTTTTAAGCAAGACTTGTTCAAACAGAAAAGAAAACAAAGTAGCGCAAGAATGCACACAATCAGCTGATTGTTTATTTAGTCGACAACTGCCCCAGGGAATGTAAATGCATGCCCACACATACTACCAGATATACAAACATCAGAAAAAGTAATACAGGAGGATCTAAGTAAATTAGACAAAGGAAAAGCAAATGGTCCTGGTGAAATTTCATGTTGGGTACTACGTGAATGTGCAAAGGAGTTAAGTAAACCATTATTTTTAATTTTCAAGAAATCCTTGAGTCAAGGTAAACTACCTGATATTTGGAAGAAAGCAAACATTGTTCCCTTATTCAAGAAAGGGAATTGACAAAATCCACTCAGCTACCGACCAGTATCACTAACCAGTGTTGTAAGCAAGGTATTAGAAAAGATTATAAGAAAAGCTTGGGTAAATCATCTAGAAGAACACAATATGATAACAGAAAGACAGTTTGGTTTCAGAAAAGGAAAATCATGTGTTACTAATCTGTTGAGCTACTATGACAGAGTAACAGACACATCACAGGAAAGAGAAGGATGGGTGGACAGTATCTATTTAGATTTCAAGAAAGCATTTGACACAGTACCACACCAAAGACTTCTATGGAAAATGTACCATCAAGGAGGAATTCGAGGCAAACTGTATTGTTGGATGCAAGATTTTCTCATAAGAAGAGAAATGAGAACAATGATAAGGGGAAATTACTCATCATGGAAAGAAGTGACTAGTGGAGTACCACAGGGTTCAGTGCTGGCACCAATTATGTTTTTAGTGTATATAAATGATATAGACAGTAACACTGGAAATGAAAGCTATCTAAATATGTTTGCAGATTTTGCAAAAATACAAAGGAGAATTACTAACACAGACTCTTGTAAAAAGCTACAAGAAGAATTAAATAAACTTCATGAATGGCGTAATACATGGCAAATGGAATTCAATGTGGACAAGTGTCATGTAGTCATGTTTAGTAAAAGTGGAAAAAGACCTGATTGGGATTATATGTTAGGAAATAAAACCCTACACACATCAGAAAGAGAGAAGGACCTAGGTGTTAGTATCAATAACAGACTATCTCCGGCTGACCACATCAGTGAGAAGGTACGGAACATGTATACACTGCTTGCAAATATGAGAATAGCATTCACATACATAAATGAAGACATGCTAAGAAAGATAATAACATCATTCATCAGACCAACCCTGGAGCATGCATCAGTAGTCTGGAGTCCTCATCTCAAAAAACACATAGACGAGATTGAAAAAGTTCAAAGGGCCGCTACAAGATGGGTACCAAGCTTAAGGGATCTAAGCCACGAAGAAAGACTAAATAAACTGAATCTACTAACACTACAGGAGAGAAGGAAAAGAGGTGACATGATTATGCTATATAAATGCATATCAGGGAAGGAGAAAATATACATAAATGATTACTTAACCTATGGGGAAGCATCAGCAAGAGGACACTGCAAAAAACTGCCTAAGAAGAGAGGTGATAAAGATGAAAGGAAATTTAGTTTCCCAAATAGATCAATTGATCAGTGGAATGCATTACCGAATGAAATAGTGTGTGCCAAAACAATTCACAATTTTAAGGATATGTACGATAAATACGGTTTAAGACACGGGACAGTACGAGCTTGACTCATTCCTGTAAAGATACAATTAGGTAAGAACAATTAGGTAAGAACAGGTCGCCGACAGAGACAGAGCTGCTTAGGGTATGTGTGGAAATAATCGCCCAGTCAGCATCGAAAAGGAGACCAGCCTTTTGTGATTATATGAATGAGTGCGTGAGTAAAAAAAAAAAAATAAATAAAAAACGCGGGTTTCGGTCATAAAGAATACAAGATACTGTGGAAATACAAAGTTACCGTATGGCTGCATCATGGCGGAGAAGGACCCGTTCATTATTTACATCTGGTGAAGGGGAATTTGCGGGGTTCTGCTATGAAGATGTGGGTAAAAGAAGCAATAAGCTGAAACAAACAGGAGTAGAAGGAGTGGAGAAAATGGCGGAGAGGAATGTCTAATTAAAAAAGGTATGGCAATAATTGGAGTTACAGGAACGGACCTTAGAGCAGGAGAGAGAGATCGAAGTACTGCAGAATAAATTGGAAAAAAAAATTGCACTTGCAGAGCTGAACAAGAAAGAGAAGTTACAGAACTGAAAGTAACGAATCCCTCAAGAGGGAAAATAAGAGGTTGGGAGAAGAAAAGGACAGGATGAAAAGTAAATTAGATGAATATGAATAAAAATCAAGGTTTCAGGATCAGCACATTAAGGAAATTAAGAAGCAACACAAGGGATGGAAGAAAATTCGGAAGGAAATGTAAATTTGAAAGAGATTATAGAACAACAAAGCAAGGAAAAAGTGAAGAAGGAACTGGTTAGGGTACTGAGAAGTAGAGAATCATTAGTCAGGGATATAGCAGATACGAAAAAATGTGTAATATTCAGGAGTGAAAGAAAAACGTCTCGACATTAAGATCAGAAAGAAAAGAGAAGAACTGAGTAAGGTTAAAGAGATATTATCAATAGTTATGGAGGGTAACAACACAGCTCAAGAAGAGACTGAAGAAGTGTTTAGGTTAGGAAAGTACGAGGAGGGAGGGACAAGGCCACTTAAGGTAAAGTTTAAGTCCCAGGTAATAGTAAATGAAATCATCAATAGAACATGGAAATTATCAGACAAAGAAGAGTTCAAAAATGTTTGGATAAGGAGAAATGCAAATGAAGAAGAAAGAGCTAAAATAAAGGAGACAGTAAAGGAAACAAAGGCAAAAAACGAACAGAGACCGGAGGAGGAGAAGCCAGTGTTTTACTGGAGAGTTATGGATCAGAAACTGAGGAAGTGGTACCGATGGAGATAGGGAGAGAAGAGGGAATGATAAACAATGAAAAAAGTTTGAAAGTGGCATATACTAATGTTGATGGTTTAATATTGGCAAGGTTAGAAATTAACAATTTCTTGAGGGTACATGAGCGAGATGTTATGTGCTTTGTAGAGACCAAGTTAATAGAGGATAATATCCACATGGGAGATGGTAAATACAAACTGTGGAGAAGAGACAGAAAATCTATCTATATCTATATACAGAAAAGAAAAAAAAAAAAAACGGGAGAAGGAGTTATGATAGCAGTGAAAAACAGCATAAATGTGGATACTGTGGAAATGGGAGAGAGTAGGACTGAAATGATAAATATGAAATTCGAAACCGGAGAGCATGGCAAGGGAGATATAGCAGTAGTATATGTTCCCTATAAGACAAGAGCATGGAATGACGATGAATACAGGGATATGTCAGACATGGTTAGTTATCTACAGAAAGTGATTGAGAAAAGCAACAATGTAATTCTAAGGGGTGATTTTAATTGTAAAGAGGTGAACTGGGAGGAATGGGACTCAGGAAGCAGTGAAGATTCATGGGGCACTATATTATTAAATATAGCAATGAATAATGTAATGACACAGTGGGTCAAAGAAGAGACACGATTCCGAGGTGATGACAATCCAGCAAGATTAAATTTACTGCTAACCAAAGAACATGACGTAATTGAATCTTTGAAAAATCTGTGTACTAATAGAAGAAAGCGATCGCGTGGTCATTGAGTTCCAGATGATAATAGGGAACGTGGAGCCAAGAGACGAGCTTTATAGGCAGGGAAGATACAACTTTGGGAAAGCAAACTTTACACGATTCAGATTTTTTTTTTTTTTTTGAAAATGAGGAATGAAGAAAATTCCGAGAAACAAGAGAGATATAGAGGATTTGGGATATCTTTCTAGACCTCTATAATTCGGGAGTGGAAAAATATGTGCCAAGAGTAAGTGGGAAAGAAAACAGGAAAAAGTAGTGGTTTAATAGAAGGTGTATGATAGCAAAAAAACAGAGGGAGATGGCATGGAACAACTAGAAAAAGAGAGGTAATAAGAGAATAAAGGAAGAATATAAAAGAACTAGAAATGAATATACAAGAATACGTTGAGAGGAAGAAAAGAACTTTGAAAAAAGAGTAATTGACTATTGTAAGGAAGAACCCAAATTGTTTTATAGATTTGTCAAAGGCAAATTGAAACAAAATGAAGCAATCACGAAACTAAAGTAGAAGGAGAGGTCTATAAAGATGCGGGAATGCAAGCTGAAATAATGAACAAGTGTTTCCAATCGGCTTTCACTGAAGTT
This sequence comes from Coenobita brevimanus, assembly GCF_032717465.1. Classification (NCBI taxonomy): domain Eukaryota; kingdom Metazoa; phylum Arthropoda; class Malacostraca; order Decapoda; family Coenobitidae; genus Coenobita; species Coenobita brevimanus. Next base: position 12,362,103 of record NC_137030.1, on the reverse strand, counting down.
AGGGATTTTGTGGAGGGGGAGGGAGTGACTAGAAATGTAATGATAAAAGATATAAAAGTGGAAGTGCAGAAAGTGCATAAATTAGTGGAAGCTCAAGATGTAAGGAAAGCCCCAGGACCGGATGGAATCTCTAATTGGGTACTGAGGGAATGCAGAGAACATCTGAAGGATTAGATTCACAGTTTAATTGTGTGTTCTCTGGAAGAGGGGAAGGTGCCTCGGGAATGGAAGAGGGCAAATGTGATACCAATTTATAAGGGACGAAACAAGGAAGAACCCCTGAATTATAGACCAGCGTCCCTGACAAGCATGGTCCCAAAATTGTGTGAGAGAACCCTGAATGATAGATGGATAAAATATCTGAAAGAAATGAGCACTTTGGCTGAAAGTCAGATTGGATTCAGAAGTGGAAGGTCATATTTTCCAACTTGTTGAGCTTTCATTCAAGAGCGATTGACGTGCTACAGGAGAGAGACGGTTGGGTGGTTTGTGTGTATTTAGATTTGGAGAATGCCTTCTACAAGGTTCCCCACAAGCCACTGTTGTGGTAATTGGAGCACATAGGAGAACTGAAAAGAAACCTCCTAGAGTGGATGAGAGACTTTTTGAGAGACAGACAAATGAGAACAGTAATAAAGGACAGGATGTCTGGATGGAGGGAAGTAACAAGTGGAGTCTCACAGGGCTCGGTTTTGGCGCCAGTAATGTTTCTGATTTACGTAAATGATATGGTAGATAGAGTGAACAGCTATGCAGGTCCATTTACTGATGATGCAAAGATCTTGAGGAAAGCAGAAGTTAAGGAAGACTGTAAAATGTTGCAGCAGGATCTGAATAAGATATATGATTGGAGCCGGATGTGGGAAATGAAATTCAACGGAAAAAATTTAAAATATTGGAAATGGGCAAAAGTACCAAGAGGCCATCATTGAATTATTTGATGGGTAATGAACCAATCACAAAAGCGAGAGAAGAGAAAGATTTAGGGATTCTGGTCCAGAATAGTTTGTCGCATGAAAAACACATTAACAAGACAGTTAGAGAGACATATAAACTCTTGACGAACATAAAAGTAGCATTTATTACATGGATGAGGAGATGATGAAAAAGTTGATAGTGGCCATGATCTGCCCCAGGTTAGAATACGCAGCAGTAGAGTGGTCCCCACACAAAAAGAAAGATATAAACAAGATTGAGAGAATACAAAGAACAGCAACCAAGACAGTCCCCAGCCTGGCAGATCTGTCAAAAAGAGAGAGAGCAAGCGAGAGAGAGAGAGAGAGAGAGAGAGAGAGAGAGAGAGAGAGAGAGAGAGAGAGAGAGACTGGAAAAGCTGGATTTGCCTTCCTTGGAGGAAAAGAGAGAGACGGGCGACATGATTGCAGTGTCCAGGGCATTGACGGGAGTAGATAAAACTGAGAGAAGATTTGTTTGTATGGGATGCAAGAGTAACAAGAGAACATGAAATGAAACTGAAGAAATCAAGCTGCTTGAAGGATCTCAAGAAATAGTTTTCCTTATAGACACATAGACCTGTGGAACACCCTTGACAAAGAGATCGTCCAGTCTAAAAACTTAAACGACTTCAAAACAAAATTTGACATATTGAGAAACAGAGACAGGACCCCACGAGCATAGCTCATTTCCTGTACGAGTATATCACAACTAGGTAAATACACACACACACACACACACACACACACACACACAACTGAGTACAAGCTGATCCTAATTACCTTAACCCGCCCCATCCCGACCACTTTTCCACCACTGACTGCCCCCAATCCCGACCATTTTTGGATTTTTTTTTTTTTTTGCTCAAACCTCCGCTTTTGGTGAGAAACATTGAAAATTCATAGAGAAATCACTTACCTGAGGTTTAAAATACTCGATACAGGTAGAAGTACCTCCTCACCTTACTGGGTTTTCTAACAGGCTGGCACCAAAGAAAACGAGTTCTATGGGAGGATAACTATTTCACACCACTCATAAACGGTATTTATTTATTTACTTAGTACGAATTTATATGTATTACGAGAGTATATTGGTTTTCAAGCAGTAATATAGGCATTATAAGCATTGTTTCACTAACTCATCACCATACCTGACCTTTTTTTGCCACATTACCTGATCATCATTTCTGACTGTTTCTTCCTCTAATGCTATGTAAAGTTTGTCCTCCACATTGTCATTGATTGGGGAATCACTCTGGCCCTGAATTTCGTACCATGGCATGACATGGCTTTACTGGCCAGGTCACTGATAACAGGTGAATTGCTGAGACAATGGCATGCAGGGGGGGGAGGAGGTCATGCTGGGTAAGGAACTGTCCCTGCCTGACATCTTGTAGAGGAAGGTGTCACATGTATACGTACCAAAAATTACTCGCGAAAACTGAAAATTGTGCAAATTAGGGACCTTGCAATTGATTCGCATTTATGTATGACGACGGGATTGGCAGTGACAAAACGTGTGGACGTTAAAGAACGTCGACGGGATGCTGCGGGTTAATACTACCTCATAGTAGGTCCATGGTTTTCAACAAACATAATTCTAGATTTATTAGCATCAATACCATTATCACTTAAACACCCAGCATCATATAATATTAAAAATGTGTTCCTTACTGCCATTATCCAAAACAATTCATCATATGTGTTCAGAAAACGTCAGTTAAAATATACATAAGGTTTCTTAAGAATGCAAACCGTATTTTATGCCAAATAATTAAATGGTTAAATGTCGTAAGGTCTGCCATTCTACAGGCTATATGGTTGCTTTCCAAGTACTTTGCTTTCAACACTTCCTGTATTGCATTGTGATATCCAACTGCAAATTTTTGATGGAAATGTGTCACATGGTTTTACGAAACCATAAGTCTGAGCCACATATACTTTTTTTTTAATGCTGGGAAGAAGGAACCAAAGACCAGGAACCTGCAAATTGTTCCTTCCAAGAAAAAGAAAAATATGAGACCCAAATTCAAGAACTATTCATCTTGAGATTCATGGACACACTGCGTTTGAAAGACTGGAGATCATAGGCAGTAGGAAATACAGACAGAGGGAGACAGTTCCAGAGTTGACCCGTTGCTTACATGAAGGACTGGGAGTAACGGTTAACTGCTGCATCAGACAGCTGATCAGAGAAGGGATGAGAGTTTTTTATTAGACGTGTGCTACGCTCCCATCGTATTAGAGGAGAGATGCAAGCAGAGAGTTCAGACGAGCAATGACAACTGAAGTAGCGATGGAAAAGAGATAACGATGCAACGGTAGAAGATACAGAGGCTGAAGGGAGATAATGAGAGTAGAGTTGACGAGAGGAAAAGCTTTTGACTTCATCTTGTTGAGAAGAGCTGTATGTGGGAAGCCTCCCCACAGATGAGGCTTGTACTCTACACACGGGCGAATTAAACCAGTGAATAAAGTCAACAACCTTGCAGGGGTAAACAAGGCACTGAGTCAGCTTAGCACAGCTAATCTCTTCGAAACAGGTTTTACGAGAGGTAGTATTTTCTTCCCAACATCAATCCCGAGAGAATGAAATCCCAAGTATGTTTAAAGATGATCCAGGATTAAGCTGGATATTTTTGAAAATTAGAGGGTACTCTGTGGAAGATTTTGTCAGGTTGAACCGAGTAGGAACTAAGTTTTTGGTGCATTAAAAATAAGAGTACTTCTACCTCAATCAGACATATGAACCAAGTCAGACAGTAGGTGTGCCTTACCTCGATCCCTTGTTTGTTTAACTGCTGGGTTGGACACTGAAGGATGCGAATGGAAAGGTGGAGGGTGGAATCAAGGGTGTATAAGTGGATAGGGTTAAATGAACAACTCAGAAGGTTACTGATGAACAAAATAAAGAGAGTTGGTGATCGGACAGAGCCCTGAGGAGCACCACGATTGATAGCTCTAAGAGAAGACCGGTGGCCGTCTACAGCAGCACCTACAGAATGGCCAGAAAAGAAGCTAGAGATAAAAACACAGATAGAAGAATAGAAACTGTAAGAGGGCAGTTTGGATTTTAAAGATTTATGCCAGACTCGATCGAAAGCCAAGAGTCCCAAAAGAAAGCCACGGCCGAGACCTGGCTGTCCCACAGAGCACTCAAGGAGTGTATGTTGTATTGTTGGTGCAGGCTATTGTGTGCAGTGCAGTCTTCCATTATGTGCTTAATAGTATGCAGTGCTGAGTTGCATCCTGGACAGGCATCAGCGATGGAGTCATCCAGCCTCTTCTGATAGCTCAAGAGGGCTGAATGGAGAGGTGGATGGAGTTACTGAGCTGGACAGAGGCCTGGTAGGGTCAGACGAATCCCAGGTGAGAAAGTTCAGGCACAGTATATTCCCAGACTAATATTGCCTCACTCGGGTTAGTACCAAGGGATGTCTGGGCTTCCCATATCAGACAGTAAAGAAGTGTGTCTGTCAGACCATCATATCACATAAGATACTTAAGTTTTCATTCTTTTCAGTGGTGTTGGAGAGGGACGATATGACCAGACAGTGGAGCTTCCCAGTTTTTCACACGTCCCTCAGATCCCTCCCTATCCCCTAGAAGAGAATGTTTGAAGCATGGATGATGGGGCACGGAAAAGGCACAGCTTTGGCTTGCAGTCCATCGGGTTCTTATTTAGATGTGGGTGGGGTTACAGTCACTACTATTATAGTCTATTTGACTGACCTGTGCAGCTGAGATGTATGCGGCAAGTAGTGTGTTTGATAAGTGGCTTCTGATTGGCCGCCTATGATGCCGTTGAAGTAAATGCAGGCACCTATTGTTGTGCAACATGTGGATGTAGGTGTACACCATGGGTGGATATTATAGTGGAACATGCGGACATAGGTAAATGCTGTGGGTGGATGTGATGCGTAATGAGGACGTGGATGAACACCGCAGGTGGATAATTTATTTCAAACATCACTCATCGTTTTATGAAACTTTATAATGAACTTCAATTTTCTCTGATAACAGTAAACTGTTAAAGCTAATGTTGACCCCTTTAGCCTCGGAAATTATTCCATATTTAATCTGGCAGCTGGTATTGAAGGCAGTCTAAAAATATACTGTAAATATGTGTGTGTTAAAGTAAGAGGAGGTGTAGATTTAAATCACTGACGGCAAATCAGCAGCTGCGATTCAAACACACCCTACTCGGCCGATGCATCTCAGCTGCACAGGTCAATCAAATAGACTATAGGTTACTTTATCAGGCTCATGTTCAGACCCGGTCAGAGCCAATCACCTCTGTTCAGGTATTCTTAAATTTTTATTAAGGTCAGTTTAGATTTAGTTACCAATACAGTCAGGTTATGTAGGTTAGATCAACGCAGGTTAGCTGAGAGCCATTCAGGTCCAATTACTTCCATTCAAATCCGACAGAGTTCATTTAGATCACTTCAAATCCATGCAGACCCTTCACGTCCAACTCAGTTTAGCCAGAGCAATAAACAACAATTCAGATTTATTTATGGCAAGTCAGGCCATAACCTTTCAGGGCCATGCAGTCACCTACTCTCATTGGGTCAACTTAGATCCAGTGAGGATGATTGTTGTCACTTAAGGTTCCATCATGCCCAGTGAGGTCAGTTCGTGTCAGCTTAGAGCCATTGGTCAAAACCTATTTCTGTCAGTTTAGTCCTCTCACATCATTTCACGTCCATGCAATCGAGCCAGGTCAGCAGAGACCGATTTGTGTAATGTCAGAAGGCATGTACCAAATAACTGTTTTATCGCACAAAATTGTTTTTTGGAGATAAGGTTCATAAGGCCATGTTCACATGAGGCGTTTTTAAACGTGGCGTCTACCACAGGAAATAGTCGACCATATGAAAACCTCGAACCGCTAAACAAACCCGCGGTAAGAAGGGAAATGTCGGATCGCGCGTTTGGACAAGCGGTTGAGAAAAACGCACGGTAGCATGTGTACAGTCCAATACACTACCCTTGTCTTTGCTAACCCACATCAGGAAACGCGCGTTTGAACACGCCTCGTGTGAGCAGGGCCTAGTTCTGACAAGAGATCTCTCAGGTTCTTCTAGGCTCCGTCAGTTTTATTTCTGTCAAGAGAGATCACTTTGGGTCATGCCAGGGAAGGCGTGTCCCCAAAATCAGCCCTATTGGTTAACAGTTCAGGCCATAAAGGGGTAGATAGTACAGGTTTCAATCAAGTCTTTCACATTAGAACAGGAACAACAACCACAACGAAAATCGAGACGATAAATAATTAAGCATCCACCTCTTCCACACACCTGAGGCTTTAAGGCACAAGTGTACACACCTTGCAATTCTTTGCTCTGACACCCACACAACACAACAGGGAAGAGTGAGGCAATTCATAAACATTCCTAACACAGAACTGTTTGTATATGTATGTATCTTCAGTGATGCAGCTACCAAACACTTCAAAATCCAATTAGTGTGATTATTAAAAAATGACAAAATACGAAACACAAGATAATCCCCTTCATTGCAATGAGAGAGAGAGAGAGAGAGAGAGAGAGAGAGAGAGAGAGAGAGAGAGAGAGAGAGAGAGAGAGAGAGAGAGAGAGAGAGAGAGAGAGAGAGAGAGAGAGAGAGAGAGAGAGAGAGAGAGAGAGAGAGAGAGAGAATCAAACTTAAACTCTCCAACTCACCAAAATCAATGGAATATGGACAAGAATAAGCAGAGGTCTCATGGAGTGTGTGCGTGGAGCATGGCTGATGGGGGTAACATGCAGTAGTTTGTTTGGAGAGGAGGGGATGGAGAGGGAGAATGGAATGGAGAGTAAGAGGGAAGGAAGGGATGAAGCGAAGCGGGAAAAAGGGAAAGAGGGATTGAGGGAGGAGGAAAGGAGTGGAGAAGAAAGGATGAAGGCGGGGGATGGAGAAGAGGTGGGGAGAGTAGAGGAGAGAGGGAGATGGAAGAAAGGGATGGAGAGATGGTGGGAGCGCGAGAGGGAGAGCTGGACTGGGGAAAAAAGTGAAGAAGGGATAAGCAAGAGGAAGTGAGTGACTGAGGGAGAAGTTGAGAGAGAGAGGAATGGAAGGAAATGAAGTGAGGGGAGAGGGAAGAAGGGAAGATGGGACAAAGGAGTACAAAGGAGTACAAAAGGAAGCAAATAGCAACAGACCTGTTGGTCTCTTCGTGGCTGTTTGGTATGGGGAAGGTTGAAACTAACGAAACTATTCTACCAGTTAAGGACAAGGATAGAAAAGCAGGAAATTTTCCCCAACCCACCAAACCTTCCGGCCGAAGCCGGCAGGAAATAATGGGAAGGATCACCATGCAGCATAGAAAAGCTGTCATGAGAATGTCATAGGGAAGAGGGAAAGGAAATTTTACTCCAAACAATATACCTGAGAAGGACGTCAACAATATTTATCAGTGCTGTTCTGCGGGTTACATCATCCGATCTCTGAATATATATATATATATATATATATATATATATATATATATATATATATATATATATATATATATATATATATATATATATATATATATATATATATATATATATATATAAACAGAAGTGTTTGATTCATGAGTAAACATATTAGGCTGGGGGTTAGAAGACTCCTTTAAGGTTAGTACTGTATCATAGTTTATTACACTAGAGGGCAAATTGTTGCATATATTTACAACATTGTTAAAGAAGAAATGCTTAGCTCCATGCGACTGGAATCGTTTTACAATTATTTTATTTCCATTGCCTCTGGTATAATTTGAGTGATGAACTGTGTAATATTTATCGACAACCATGTTTTCGTGTCCTGTGAATATTTTAAATACTTGAATTAAATGTCCTCGTAATCTGCGTTTTGTTAGAGCAATGAGATTCAGGGATTCTAAACGCTCCCCATAGGATTTGTTTCTCGATCTGGGTATCATTTTGGTCACCCTTCGTTGTTATCTTCCAAGTTTCTCTACATTTTTTTTTGTAATAAGGCGACCAGAATTGAACACAATACTCAAAGTTTGGGAGAACTAGAAAATTATATAGGGCTAGGATGATATTATGTGATTTATATTCGAGCGCTTTATCAGTGAATCCGATTATATTGTTGGGTTTAACAGTGTTCCTGCAGTGTATGCATGGCTTAAGATCATTTGTAATTATAATTCCTAAGTCTTTTTCATGACTGACATTATCTAGTTGAATACTGTTCATGCTGTAACTGGTTTTTCCATTTCAATTCCCATTGTCTAGCACTTTGCATTTACTAGTATTGAAATCCATCTGCCAGGTTTTGGTCCAGTTAAACAGTCAATCGAGGTCACTCTGTATTGCCTGCCTCTGTAAAGATGTGTCAATTATCTATCCACCCGACCACATTGTCTCTGAACCCATGCTCATTCAATTTCTGAAGTAGTCTTTTATGGGATTCTTTATCAATTGTTTAAAAAAAAAATCGAGATATACAGTGTCAACAGATGTGGTCTCATCATATGTATGGAATATATCGTAGAAGACCAAGGTCAAAGGAATGGATGGAGAAGAAATGGAGAAGAGAAGAGAGAGAGGAATGAAGGAAAGGTTGGGCACAGTGAAAGAAAGGAATGGAGGAGAAAAGAGGGAGGGGAGATGAGACCGGGAGGGGAGGGACTGTGAGAGGAAGTGGATGGGAAAGGGAGGGAGGGGGAGGAAGAGGAAGGGGACTGGGAGGGAGAGTGAGGGAAGAATCTGAGTGTGAGGGTTAAACAGGAGGAAGGAGCAGAGAGAGAGAGAGAGAGAGAGAGGGACAGACAGACAGACAGACAGACAGAGAAACGGGGGGAGAGGGAAATAGGAAAATTTTAATGAACTCGTATCGGGGCTACCGACAATTAAAAGGGGAGGGAGATGAAAGGGGGAGGAGGAGGGCTAGAACTGTAGAGGGAGGGAGGGAGGGAGGGGATAATAGGATGTATAGGAAGTGAGGGAGAGGGGAGGGAAGTGGCCTGGAGGGAAAGCGAGAGAGAGATGTGTGAAAATAATGAAGCGGATAAATAAAGAGAGGGGAAGCAGAAGGGAGAGTTGTGGGTCGAGAGGAGAGGGGAAGGGGGGAGAGTGATAGAGGGGTACGGAGAGGAAGGCAATTAGAAGAGGGGGAATGGGAAGCAGAGGGGGAAGGAAAGGGATGGGGAGCTTAGAGGAAGGGAGTGAAAACAGGAACACAGGAGAATTGGTCGAAGAGGAAGATGGGGAAGGTGGATAAGAGAGTGGGAAATGATAGAGGTGGAGAAAGGAGGAAGGGGAGGAGAGCAGAAGGAAGGGGGCAGGGGGAGGGGGGAGGTTTTTTCTCATAACTTCAGAAGTCTTCGAAAATTCTTTCTTACTTGTTCCTTTTTCGCATAAGACACACCTTGACTCCTTCAACGAGGCCACTTACAGTATTTTCCCCATTATTCTTGCAACCTTCAGCATATTTTATTCAGCCTGAGAAACACCCCACGCACTGGAAGGGGTAATGAAGGATTTAATCTAACCCCTCACGTCGAAAATTTTTCCACAGTCTAACAAAGTCGTCTGGAGAGAGCAAAAATAAATCAGTACACTATGCTATCTGATTCAGGGGTTTAATAATATCTTATATGTTGTTTATGTAGGCTGTTTTGTTATTAACTCCTTCGGTGGAAGTCTGCTGCCTTGGTGACCGCGACTTGGATTTCCTGCTGGACAGGAAACAGTTTCATCAACTGAACTTCGTTTAAAAAGAGCTTACTGATGCACCATAAGACCCAGTGACAAATAAAAATACTTCCACTAATACCAATACACCAGTCCTGTATGAGGCAGCCCTGGCATTTATTCATTACGGATGGTAGGTGTTAACGCCAAAGCAGTGACACAACAGAAGTAAATACCGCTAGTGGTGACGTGACGTGGAAAGATAGGTGGTTACAGACTGGGAAAACTAGCAGTTGACAGGGTGCTTCGCGAGGCATTACTACTATATAAAAATCGTCCCATAATATGAACCTGTGGTTCTTAGACCCTTCACATTTATTACTCTTCTTTCCTTATCACGTGGTTTTCAACTGAGTGACAAGCCAAATGGTTTCCTGTATCCCGAGAAATATTTTACAACCCTGGGTGGTAACCATATAACCAACGCATACATGTTCCCTATGTGTCAGCAAGTGGGTTGGCGGTGGATTAGTTGTCATCTTCGTAAAACAAGTAACTTAAAGCCAATCAACCACTCCTTACCGTACGGGATTATGGTGTCTGGTTATAGATAGATAGATACATAGACGGACAGACATAGAATTCGTTATTTCATAAAAAGCTGAACATACAACTTTTTACATATATAGTAGGTAAATTTATACACCCTCATTGGTGCATTAACATAGCAAACGCGTACATAATTAATATACAACACATACCGGTATATATATATATATATTTTAATTTATATTATTTTTATGCAAGAAAGAAGGAACCAAAGGCCACGAGCCCGGAAAGCGTTCCATCCAAGAAAAAAAAAAAAGTGAGCTAAATTCAAGATCCGTTCATTTCGAGATGCCTGGACACACTGCGTTTGAAAGACTGGAGATCATAGGAAGTAGGAAATACAGACACAGGGAGACAGTTCCAGAGTTTACCTAGCGCATAAATGAAGACCTGGCACTAACGGTTTACTATTGCATTAGAGAGTTGGACAGAAAAGGGATGAGAGTTTGTTGCTAGACGGGTGCTACGCACCCGTCGTGGAGGTGGAGGGATACAAGCAGACAGCTCAGAGGAGCAGTGACCAATGAAATAGTGAGAGAAAAGAGATAAAGATACAACAGTGCTGCGAAGAGACAGAGGTTGAAGAGAGTCAGTAAGATGAGGAGACTTGATGAGACGAAAAACCTTTGACTCCACCCCATTGAGAAGAGCTGTATTTGGGGAGCTTCCCCACACATGAGAGTTGTACTCTAAACAGAGACGAATAAAACCCGTGTATAAAGTGAACAACTGTGCAGGGGTAAATAAGGTACGGAGTCAGCTTAGCACACCTAATCTCTTGGAAGCAAATTTTACAAGCGATGCAATGTAATCCTTCCAAGCTAAGTCACGAGTGTATGAGACCCCAAGCATGTTCAAGGATGATGCTGGATTGAGCTGGATATTGTTAAACATTAGTGGATATTCCTGTGGAAGATTATGTCGGGTTGATGTAAAAACAGATTTTTTGATGGATTAAAAACAACAAGATTATTTTTACCCTAGTCAGAGATACAAGCCAAGACAGAAATTAGGTGTGCCATAGCCTCATCCCTTGTTTGTTGAAGTAACTGCTGCGATAGACGTTGCCAGAAACGAATTTAAAGGTGAAGGGTGGAATCATCAGCGAACGAGTGGATACGGTTAGATGTACAGCTTAGAAGGTCATTGATGAATGAAAGGAAGAGAGTTGGTGATAGGACAGAGCACTGAGGAACACCACTGTTGATAGATCTAGGAGAAGAACAATGGCCATCTACAACAGCGGCTGTAGAACGACCGGAAAGGAAGCTATAGAAAAGGCACAGATAGAAGGATAGAAACCGTAAGAGGGCAGTTTGGATATTAAAGATTTATGCCCGACTCGATTGAAAGCCTTTGAGATGTCAAGTGCAATGGCAAAGCTTTTGCCAAAGTCCTGAAAGGAGGATGACCAGGAGTCTAAGAAGTAGGTGAGAAGATCGCCAGTGGAGCATCCCTGACGGAACCCATACTGACAATCAGAAAGAAGGTTGTGATAGGAAAAATGCTTTAAAATTTTTCTATTAAGAATAGACTCAAAAACTTTTGATTCACAGGATGTTAAAGCAATTGGACGATAGTTAGAGGGTTGCGAATGGTAACCCTTCTTTGGGACTGGCTGAATGAGAGCAAACTTCCAGCAAAAAGGAAAGATACAAGCTGATAGACAAAGGCGAAAGAGTTTACCTTGGCAGGATGTAAGCACAGAAGCTCAGTTCTTGAGGACAACAGGAGGGACTCTATCAGGCCCATATGCCTTGTTAGTATTGAGGCCAGTGATGGCAGAAAATATATCAGCTGAAGAAATTTTAATGCCATGAGGAAGTCTGAAGGGGGAAGTGATGGAGGAACAGCACAGGAATCGTCTAAAGTGGAACTGGAGGATAAAGTCTGAGCGAAGAGATCTGTTTTATCAGAAGAAATAACTACAGAGCCATCAGAACAGAAAAGAGGAGGGAAGGATGATGAGGCAAAGTTGTTAGAAAGGTTTTTGGTTTTTGGCAAGGTTCCAGGAGGAGCGGAAAGAATTAGAGTTGGAGAGTTGAGAGCATTTAGTACTGATGATTTTATTTTTAGCAGTGCGAAGAACAGACATCGCACGATTCCTGGCAGAAACATAATCAAGATGTGATTCAGGGGATGGTTGACTTCAGTACCTTTAATAGGCCCTCTCCTTGTTGCGGATAGCATTAGAACAAGCGTGATTAAACCAAGGCTTTCTTGCACTAGTCAGTGGATATGAGAAGGGAATGTACACTTCCATGCCTGAGAGAATAACCTTCGTAATGCGCAACGCACATCAGATGGCTCCCGGCCATGGAAACAATAATCAATCCATGGAAAATCAAACAAGTACTGCCTGAGGGCCTCCCAGTCTGCAGTCCCAAAGTGCCACAGACGACGTTTCTTTGGAGGGTCCACAGGCCATACCGGAGCAATAGGACAGGTTAGGGTAATAAGGTTGTGATCGGAGGAGCCCAATGGAGAGTAAAGATTAACAGTGTAAGCAGAAGGATTAGTTGTAAGGAAGAGGTCATGTATGTTGGAGCTCTCTCCAAGGCGGTCAGGGATATGGGTACTGTGGTGTACAAGCTGCTCTAGGTCATTGAGGATAGAAGAGATGTAAGCTTGTTCACCGGGTGGATCAGTGAAAAGAGAGGAGAGCCAAAGATGGTGGTGCACAATGAAATCTCCTAGAATGGAGATTTCAGAGAAAGGAGAAATGAATAGAATGTGTTCCATCATAGAAGTAAGATAGTCGAAGAATTTTTCATAGTCAGTAAAGTTAGGAGATAAGTAAAGAAGGCAGGTTTATTTAGTCAGAGAATGACAAGAAAGTTGAAGCCAGAGAGTAGAGAATTCAGAAGAATTAAGTTCAGAAACACGAAAGCAAGATAAATCATTGCGTACATATGCAGAACAGCCACCTTTGGCTTTGAAATGAGTATAGGGAAAGTAGGAGGAAACAGAAAAGAGTTTGCTGTCAGTTGTCTCAGACACCTGAGTCTCTGTCAAGATGAGAAGATGAGGTTTAGAGGAGGAGAGGTGGTGTTCGACAGCGAGAAAGTCAGAGGAAAGGCCGCGAATGTTGCAGAAATGAAGAAGAAGTGAGTCAGACAGTGGTTCCAGGCATCTCTCTGAGTCGTCACCGGGAAAGGGGCGGATGGTGGGGGAATTTATGGTCCCCACCGCCCGTGGACTCCGAGGTCTGATTTACTCTCTGGGTTACTGAAACACTGAAAAAGTTCAGCAAATGGGGATGGTCAGGAACTATATACAACTAACACACAAAAAAATTAAGTATATGTTGTTCCTAATTACCTTGATACTGCCTAATAGCAGACTCATGGTTTTGAACACATAGTTCTAGATTTAACAGCATCAAAGTTATTATCACTCAAACACCCAACATCATATAATGTTAAAAATATGTTCATTCCTTCCCTTATCAGAAATAATTCATCATATGTGTTCAGCAAACTTCTGTAAAAAAAAAAAAAAAAAAAAACAGGGTTTCTTAAGAACTTCGTTTGGAAACCTTATCTTATGCAAATTAATTAAATGTTTAAAAGTCATAAAGTCTGCCATTTTACATGCTTTATGGTTGCTTTCCCAGCACCTTAATTTTAATATTTTCTTTATTGTCGTGTGATATCCAACTGCAAACTATTTGATGGGAATGTGGCTGTCACAAATCAAATTCGCGACATTTTCCTTTTGTGAGAAACCACGAACTATTAGTGGAAAACTCACTGTGTATCGCTCAGTTAACCGTTTCTCTCTCCATTTCAGTGGTATACTTTTCAAAACATTCGTCACTGTTTCAAAAGTGACCGATCTAATGCACGTCATTAAGTGCTCTACTGAGCGATATTATTGTTTCTTTATTGTTCGCCCCTGTCTGCCTCGACCGTTAAAAAAAATGTGGCCATAGCGCTCCCTTTCTTTCCCACGAGTTAGTCAGTCAAGTGTCTGTCGTGACGGAGTGAGCTTCTGTGCTCCAGCAGTGAGAGGTCAGCTAGCACCCAGACTCCACTAGACTACAGTTCTCCAGGCTCCCACGCTTCTTGGTGATACACCACATTCATTGACCAGTATTTTCTTTTCGTTTTCCTAGACTTAAGAGTTTAGTTAAGTGTGCTGTTCCATCACATGCTGGCCGGCTGCGCCGCATGTTGTTTTTTTTTTCTAGGCATAAGAATTTAGCTTTTGAGTGAGTGAGTGAGTATGATCTCTTTATTTGAATTCATTTGAAATGTAACATTAAATTTATTTCTTTGTAATCAATAAATTTAACAGTTCTTTTTCTTGAGCTTAACGTAATGTAAACTCGTGTTTCATTTCTCCACAATTAAGCTTATTTCCCTTATAGCTCCTACCTTGCATAAACGTTTGCTATTCATAACTGGTACTTAGGCCAGTCTTGTTGTATTAAGCTAAAAATCCGTTGTGCCTTCTAGGAGTTACGCATCAGCAAGAACCTGATATTATTAATATTATTAGTTATTTATTGTCAGGGGTGAAGTAACTTTCTCCAGAGGCTAACAGTACTAATAAACAGCAATTGAGTAATTAGTCTCTGCTGTGTACTGTTGAGAAAGTTTATAAATTCTCGTTCTTAGAGAATCGTGCGAAGCAAGCCAGCGTAAAGTAATCATTGCTTGATTTAGCAAGACAATTCTTGTTCCTGCTGTTCAGTATTATTGGACATTATCATTTAAAATATTTGCATTTATTTAAAAACCCCATGACAATTGGCGACCTCATTCCAGGATATTAACTCCTAGCTCTAAAGCTATTCACGAGATAATATTCACTCTTTCATATTTAGGTATTTATCATTAAAGTTTATAGGCACAAGCTTACTGCTGTTTACCGTTAGTTAGCAAGTGAATTTTTGCTTTATTAATCCATAGAGTACTTAACTCTATTTAGTACTTTATTCTTGGTAACGCCAGACGATTTTATTCGCTCCTGGGAAGTCGCCGTACCCATTGTGTTAATTATTGAGTCTTCCCAGTCATTTGCATTTTTGCTTTATTTTTTGCCAGTTAACTAGATAAGACTGCTCACCACTAGCTTGTGTCTGTATCGTTTACTTGTGTTTATTAGTATTCGTTTGCGAAGCAGCAGTCAGTACTCAGTTTCGGCTTGCTCAGTAAATTAGCGACATGGCTACCACTGTATTTTTACAGGAAGCCAAAGATATGAGTCTTACAGACCCAACTGAAATTAAAGAGTACATACTCTCACGGCATAATATGGACCAGCAGCGCAAGAATGATGCCCGTGAAGAGCGTAAGATTCAGCGCGAATACGAGCGAGAACAACGCGAATACGAGCGGGAACAACGTGAATATGAACGTGCCGAACGTGAGGCATGAGAAAAACATGAGCTTGTGGTTTTGAAGCTCAAGCGAGATTCCTTGGCTTCAGGCACATCTGCTGCAGCCAACCCAAGCTCCACTAGTGCTCTTCCTACACATGTCCTGGCGACCCCACGCATCAAGCTTCCTTCATACAAGGAAGGCGAGCGAATCGAGCCATACATAGCTCGTTTTGAGGACATGGCAGACATGTATCAACTGGATGAGGCAGCTAAGCGGCTCCAATTTCTTAGTTTATTTGAGGGCCCTGCCCTCGATATTCTCCACAGAATTCGTGGAGACAATCTCATGTATGAGATGATGAAAGCTGCACTCATTAAGGCGTATGGTCTCACAGTAGACGACGCCAAAGTTCAGTTCATGTGAGCTCGTCTCCAAGACAAGGAGACAGCTGTTCAGTTCCTCGACCGTCTCACTGCTTACTTAAATGAGTGGATGGAGAAAGATGAAACTCCTTCCACGCGTGAGGGGATAATTGACCTTATGCTGCGTACACAGCTGGAGAGGTCGTGGCCTGCTGAGCTCATAGCACAGCTTAAGATCTGCCAGGTGAAAGATGCCAGCCAAATAGTAGAAAAGGCTGACGCGTACTTCACTGCATACGGGTATCAAACTCGTAAGCAAAACACCTGGAACAGCAGAAAAGATACTGCCAAGTCTGGGAAGGCGTCTCAGACTGAATCCCAGCACTAAGGCCATTCTCAGAGTAATGGCCAAGGTCCAAGCAAACAGCAGAAGGACCAGGGGCAAAATACACAGCAGCCTGCTTGGAAGCGGTACAACAAGCACCCCAACCAGCAGCAGTTCCCCAAGCAGCAGCAGCAATACAAGGACAAGCCACGTAACCCTCAGTCAGGTCAATCAGTGTATCGGAGGCAGGAGGCAAACGCAGCCTTCATTCCACAAGCACATGGTGGTGCCATCTCTATCAGTACAGGTACTTCTCAACAGTTCACGAGTCCCCGTCCGACCATGAACTCTCCTCCACAAGTAGTCAATGCTCCACCTCCTCAGATGGTGAGTACGACTCCTCAGACACCTGGTTTCCAGGGCGCCACGTTTGCTGCATCGGTTGTTCCGCAATCTCATGAATGACTGGCTGCTACCTCCTCAGACCCTTCCACCAGCAACACTGCCTTTCTTGTTCAGCCAGGGTTTGTGGGAGGTGTTTCTGTAAATGTTCTAACGGATAATGGTTCCTCAGGTTGCTCTGTTAAGCAGAGTTTAGTTAGGCCTGATGAGTATACAGGTCGACAGATCCAAGTTAGACTTATTGATGGATCAGTGAGATTGTTCCCTGAGGCACGTATCCAGATGGCGTCTCCATTTTTCACTGGCCTGACAGCTGCAGTTGTCATGCCAGAACCTTTATTTGACCTCATTATAGGCAACATATCTGGCGTCAAAAATAGTTGCACCGTAGATGTTGCTACTCAGACTTCGGCTGCTGTGGTAACACGAGCCATATCCAAGGCTCCAAATCGAGTCACTCCGTTGAACGTCGTAACGCCGCAAGATCTGATTCGTAGTCAAGATGTTGTCCAAGAGCAACAGACTGACTCAGCACTTGCCTCAGTGCGTAAGAAGCTGGAGGGTAAAGTGATTAAGTATTCACGGAGAGGACAAGCCAGGTTCCTTCGTAAGTGAGGACGGCTGTACCGTGAGTCACAGACACCCCAGGGTGAGGTTCGACTGCAGTTTGTCGTTCCTGCAAAGTATCGCCGAGCAGTGTTTGAATTAGGTCATTGTTCAGCGATGGGAGGTCACATGGGTCAAAAGAAGACCTCTGACTGCATCCATGCTGACTTTTTCTGGCCAGGAATGGGACGGGAAATAACGAGGCTCGTACGTTCCTGTGATGTGTGTCAGCGTACCACTGACCGGGGATGTGTCCGTCCTGCGCCATTGAAACCAATGCCCATAATCTCTGAACCGTTCGAGAGAGTAGCAGTTGACATAGTTGGGCCAATCTCCCCTAGGGCTAGTGATGGATCAAAGTATATCCTCACTATTGTTGATTTCAGCACACGGTGGCCTGAAGCCGTGGCCCTTAGGAATATAAAGGCCGTCACTGTTGCTGAGGCATTAATTGAAGTGTTCTGTCGTGTAGGTATCCCTAAGGAGGTCTTAAGCGACCGGGGTTCGCAGTTCACTTCAGCAATGATGAACGAAGCGTTCAGGTTGCTGTCCATCCGAGGCTTACGGACTACGCCGTATCATCCCATATATAATGGGTTGTGTGAGAGGTTCAGTGGGACTTTCAAGAAGATATTGAGGCGCATGACCGCCGAACAACCAAAGGAATGGCCGCGGTTCATTGCTCCTCTTGTGTTTGCTTATCGAGAAGCCCCACAGCATTCATTGAAATTCTCACCCTTTGAACTGGTGTATGGAAGGTCGGTCCGTGGACCACTTCAAGTCCTTCGCGAGTTGTGGGACGATGAAGAACCTGACCCAGAAGTCAAGACCACCTACACCTACGTCCTTGATTTGGCTGACCGCCTCCAGTCGACGTGCGAGCTAGCTAAGGAAGACTGATCAAGGCGCGTGAAGTTCAAAAGGCTTATTACGATAAGAAGGCAAAGCTTCGGAAGTTTAGTCCAGGCGATAAGTGCCTGGTGTTACTCCCCACTGCCCAGAACAAGCTGTTGGCGCAGTGGAAGGGTCCATTTGATGTAGCAGAGCACATTTCAGACCTCAACTACATAATTCAGATGGGGAATCTTCGTTAAAGGCTCCACATTAACATGTTGAAGGCTTATCATGAGTCAGACCCCGAGGAGACTGGCTTACGAGTAGCTGATGATAGTGACCAGCCACTGGAAGAAACCGGGGCAGCCGCAGTAATCCCAACTGATGACCATGATGACGAGCCCTTAACCGCTCAGTCCCGTCAGGAAGAGACTGTCGGAGATGTTTTACTTAACCCTGACTTAGCAGTAGGAGACCAAAATGCCTTAAGGTCACTGCTCTGTCAGTATGCTGATGTCTTCTCAGACCAACCTAGACTTGCAAAGGTTACGTGTCATAAAAGTGAGTTGACCAGCAATGCTCCCATAAAGGTTAAGCCATATCCGATTCCCATGTGACTACAGGACGCAGTAGACAAGGAAATTGCCGACATGGAGACTGCAGGCATTATCGGAAAGTCCTCATCTCCTTACTGTAGTCCGATGGTAGTAGTTCGCAAGAAAGATGGTGGAGTCAGGATTTGTGGCGACTATAGAAGACTCAATGCAATCTTCAAAGTAGATGCTGAGCCAATGGGTGACCATATTGCCATCTTCTCCAAGCTGGCAGGGTCACGATATTTCACAAAGCTCGATCTAGCGAAGGGATTCTTCCAGATTCCCCTTCATCCTGAGAGTCGTCAGTTCACTGCCTTTGCTACTCCTAGGGGGTTGTACCAGTATAAAGTCCAACCGTTTGGACTTACCAATTCCCCAGCAGTATTTAACCCCTACACCGCGGGCTTGTTTACCAATGACTTGCGTGTGCCGCGGGGTTATTTGGGCTCCGACAGACTCTCAAAAAATATTTGCCAAAAATCAGTTATTAGTCCTAGAATAATAAAATTACATATGCTTATGGCACATACCTTCAGCTTTCTCCTGGAATGATTGTTGAGCCTTCGCCGGTTACCGTAGGACTTGTGGAGACCTCTGAAGTAGGGTAACGAAGTCTCCACTTTACACTTCCCGACAACCCGTAATATGATTACCACAGCCAGATACAAACACTATAAACACTATTCTACAATTTTCAAGTAGTTTGGGATCCATACTAAAAAAAAAAAAACACTGTGAAAGCAATGGAAATTACGAGCGCGTCTGATCGTCGCACTGGCACTAGTTCGCTCTTGGTAGTCTGTCATTTATTATTCATAAAACCCCTCACACTTTATATTTCTATTACTATATAACACTTATATATATCTACAGTCTTTATCCATAAGTTTCCTTCAGTAGTAATAGTTTATTGTCGCTGTAGGGATTCAATTTCTTTCAGTAAAATACGTAGCATTCACTTTCTCGTCCTGTATACTGGCATTGAGAGTGAATGTCACTTTCATCTTCGCTCTCATAACTCATAGCATTCAAACATGCTAGAGTGAAACTTTCACTTTCATTACTCCTAGGGTATATACTCGTATTCTTATAATACTACTCATTTACATTTCTATTTACGTTCTCTATTTTATTTACGTTATATACATTTCTATTTTATTTACACTGTGTTATGCACTGTCACTTGAAATAACTTATAAAACTATTTTCCATTGTTCACGTATATTTACATTCATTACTTTCACTTGCTGTTTACACATTATTTACACATTATTTACAATTCCACTTGCACTGTTTTACTCAATAGAAAGATCGTAGTCACTCTTTTATCAATTGTCAGCCCTTTACCTCTTTCCACACGAGGTTTAGTAGTGGGTAAAGGTCACAGAGCCATTTGCATGGGGGTGAAAAAAGGCCTTGAAGTCAGCAAGAAGAAACATACGTCCTCTCACTTCGGAAGATGAGAGTAAACTGATAACGCAGGGCCAGCCAGCCTGGAGGCCTGTTTAGGGGTTATTCAGAGTTACCAATATTACTTCTTGAAACAGCTAAGTCTAGCACTGATATGATTGGCAGGAAATCTAGACAATACATTATAAATTTGGTAGTTCCAGGTGAATGTAAATATCACTTAGGCTTCTCCCTTCCCTCCTTACATGTATATTTATTACGAAAATAGATTAGAGGCCTACTTAGGAGATATATAATCAGAGCTACCAATGTTAAATCTTGAAACAGCTTTGTGTAGCACTGATATGATTGGCAGGAAATCTAGACAATACAGTAATAAATTAGGTAGTTCCAGGTGAATGTAAATATCACTTAGGCTTCTCCCTTCCCTCCTTACATGTATATTTATTACGAAAATAGATTATACGGCATATTTCAAGGGGAAAAAAACAGCGAAAATTAGCGAACGAGTGCATGTGAGGTGTTGTCAGGTGATAATTAGCCAATTCCAGGTGTATGGCACTCTCACTTACCTGATTTCTTTCTTGTATATATTATTTGGTATAAGAATACGACATAGGGCTTATTTCAATGGATGAAATCAGTGAAAAATTCCAGGGAAGATTTACTTAGCGTAGCATGGCCAGGCAGGTGAGAGGAGAGGGTAATGCAGGGGGTAGGGAGGGGAGTCAAGAACGGGGAGAAATGGCTAAATTGTCAACAATGGATGGGAGTACAGATGAGATTAGGAGTGCTGACTAGTGTTGGACACTGTCAGTACTGATAGATGATACAAGCCCCCACTTGGAAGCCCGGGTGAATTCAAAATAACACAGAATCACAAAAGCGACGCCCCGCGGTATGATCCCTTGCTCCCAAGCGTCACGAAAGTGACGCCCCGCGGTTAAGGGGTTAATCGTGCCATGAGACAAGTGCTCCATGGTATCGTAGGAGTAGAAATGTTCGTTGACGATATTCTCATTCATTCTGCCACGTTGGAGGAGCACCTCAGACTCTTGGAAATTGTCTTCAGTAGACACCAGAGTTTCAACATGACTGTGAAGCCTAGCAAATGTAAGATTGCTCACAGTGAGGTGGAGTTCCTTGGACATATTGTTGGCAACAATCACTGCAGGTGTCAGGGTGACAAGATCAGGAAGGTTAGAGAAGCCCCGAGACCCATGACCAAGAAACAGGTTAGGGCATTCCTTGGCCTAGTGGGATATTATAGGAGTTTTATCCCCAACTTTGCTCTCATTGCCCAACCGTTGTACGAGGTGCTACGGAAATATGCTCCAAACACCATTGAATGGGGAGAAGCGCAAGAGAGATCTTTATCACTCTTAAGAACATGTTGTGCAAGGAGCCTATCTTGCAGTTGCCTGATTCCAACAAACCTTTCATACTGCGCACTGATGCTTCACAAGATGGAGTAGGTGCCGTATTGATGCAGGAATCGGAAGGTGGAATCTTCCCAGTGGCATACCACAGCCGTAGGCTAAAACCCGCCGAGAGGAATTACAGTACTGTTGAGAAGGAACTCTTGGCTGTGGTTGATGGTGTTAAATAATATTATTATTATTTATTTGGGGCACCATTCACTCTGGAAATTGATCATATGCCACTCACTAGTCTTAGCATGACCAAGACGGCTAATGCAAGGTTGACAAGCTGGTCACTGTATTTACAGCAGTTTAACCTTGTTGTGAGATACATCAAGGGAAGTGATAACGTAGGTGCAGACCTGATGTCTCACCTGCTAACTGCTGACTAACATGGGCAACTGTTGTATGCTGGGTTCCGTAAGATAGGCGTCCTCAGAGATTTGAGTAATCCAAGGACCAGCCTAGTTCCCAGTTAAAAGTGTACCAGTAATTGTGAACGTCTCGCCCGTTGGCCCCACAGGACACAGTATGTCCAGGGCCTGTACATACATGTATACCACAAGCTAAGGTGCTGTTCCCTCACATGCTGGCCGGCTGTGCCGCATGTTGAGCGAGGTGGACGCCAGGTTAGAGTTCCCCCTAAACTGGGTGATGGGATGTTGTTAAGGTGCTGTACCCTCACATGCTGGCCAGCTGCGCCGCATGTTGAGCGAGGTGCATGCCAGGTTAGAGCTTCCCCGCTAAGAACCCTTACGACTATGTTTCCTAGTTTATAATGTATCTAATAAATAAATGGCGACCTCGAATGTACGAAGCTTAGGCTGTCACTCGTATTTTTCAGCTAGAGCGTACCTTTCGTAGCATGTACTGATTGCTAGGCAGACAGAGTAATTGTAATGTAATAAGAATTTTTGTCTCATTGACACTTTTGATGCTCTACCTTAATTGATTTTGCAGGTACAGCAATGGGTGTAGCAATTTTGCTGTGCAGGCCAGCTGATCGTCTGCCGCACGCTGCCGACTCTTCTCCTCTGCCTTCGTCGTCACCATATCATTAATATTTACTATAAATTTGTATTACATGATTTTACACGTAGGTACAGTTACACTACAACTGTCACACCTACACCGTGTATCACATACACCACGCTACACAATTAGTTGTCAGTGTAAATGTAGCGAAATTTTCGCTCAGTTTGACCTGAGTACAGGATTTTCACCTTCGTCACGGAGTTTTTTCCCTCAAGCTTGCCTCTATTAACGTAAATACGAGTTTTTTACGCTCATTGGCGATAGTGATTTTCTCCTGTAGCAGGATAGCACACACACCACGGTGTGAATCTTGTGTGACTGAGTTAGGATGTGTACATATGTATATATATCCACAAATTTTTTCCCATAAGGAAAAAATTCATTTTGTAGGGGCGTAATGTCACGAATCAAATTCGCGACATTTTCCTTTCGTGAGAAACCACGAACTATTAGTGGAAAACTCACTGTGTATCGCTCAGTTAACCGTTTCTCTCTCCATTTCAGTGGTATACTTTTCAAAACATTCGTCACTGTTTCAAAAGTGACCGATCTAATGCACATCATTAAGTGCTCTACTGAGTGATATTATTGTTTCTTTATTGTTCGCCCCTGCCTGCCTCGACCGTTAAAAAAAATGTGGCCATAGCGCTCCCTTTCTTTCCCACGAGTTAATCAGTCAAGTGTCTGTCGTGACGGAGTGAGGTTCTGTGCTCCAGCAGTGAGAGGTCAGCTAGCACCCAGACTCCACTAGACTACAGTTCTCCAGGCTCCCACCCTTCTTGGTGATACACCACATTCATTGACCAGTATTTTCTTTTCATTTTCCTAGACTTAAGAGTTTAGTTAAGTGCTGTTTCCTCACATGCTGGCCGGCTGCGCTGCATGTTTTTTTTTTTTCTAGACGTAAGAATTTAGCTTTTGAGTGAGTGAGTGAGTACGATCTCTTTATTTGAATTCATTTGAAATGTAACATTAAATTTATTTCTTTGTAATCAATAAATTTAACAGTTCTTTTTCTTGAGCTTAACGTAATGTAAACTCGTGTTTCATTTCTCCACAATTAAGCTTATTTCCCTTATAGCTCCTAGCTTGCATAAACGTTTGCTATTCATAACTGGTACTTAGGCCAGTCTTGTTGTATTAAGCTAAAAATCCATTGTGCCTTCTAGGAGTTACGCATCAGCAAGAACCTGATATTATTAATAGTATTAGTTATTTATTGTCAGGGGTGAAGTAACTTTCTCCAGAGGCTAACAGGACTAATAAACAGCAATTGAGTAATTAGTCTCTGCTGTGTACTGTTGAGAAAGTTTATAAATTCTCGTTCTTAGAGAATCGTGTGAAGCAAGCCAGCGTAAAGTAATCATTGCTTGATTTAGCAAGACAGTTCTTGTTCCTGCTGTTCAGTATTATTGGACATTATTATTTAAAATATTTGCATTTATTTAAAAACCCCGTGACAGTGGCACGTTATATTACAGAATCATAATTTTTAGCCATTTACACTAAGACAATGACTTTCAAACAATTGTTTAAAAACTCTAAAATAGACACTAGAAAATATTCTTGAAGCACATTTAAATTCGTTATAAAATTTATTCTCACGCCTAATTATATCCTTACAGTTAAGATGATTGTCCAGAGTGAAACCTAATTATCTATCTTTCTTAATAATATCTAGTTTTCGGTAATACAGTGTCATACATCAATCCAAGGACATTTCATTGTCACCTATAAAATACATGCTTGGCGACTTAGTTCCGTTAATTCCAGTATCTATATCCTTGGCTTCCTTCTCTAATATATTCAGTGGCAATTGTAGCCCGTTGCAGAAGGAGGTAGAATGACTATATCGTCTGCGTAAGTAATTACATTTCTCATAACAAAGTGAACATCCTATTTTAGAATTCTGACACATTTTAATGAGCTTATCAACATACACATTAAAGCGCAGTGGTGATAAGAAACCACCCTGACATACTCCATTCATGATTCTCCATGATTCAAATACTGCATCCTAATGCCTAGTTACAACCATTTGATTTCTGTACAGATAAAATAACAAATTAACACAGAAATGAGGGATACCAGCCTCTAAAAATTGACAAAAAAGTTTAAAATGGTTCTATCTATCTATCTATAGCCCGACACCCTAATCCCGCTTAGGGTGGCCGCAGACAAAACGCCTCAAAGTTGCTCTGTCACCCACCATTTGATTGCTCTCCCCCTCCCTCCCTCCCTCCCTCCCTCCCTCATGTACGTCTCAACTCCATTCCTCCACCTCATCCTCGGTCTTCCCCTCGCTCTCCCTTCCTCCACTTCACCTACATACACCCTCTTAGTCA
The DNA here is from genome assembly GCF_032717465.1 of Coenobita brevimanus. Classification (NCBI taxonomy): domain Eukaryota; kingdom Metazoa; phylum Arthropoda; class Malacostraca; order Decapoda; family Coenobitidae; genus Coenobita; species Coenobita brevimanus. The sequence goes on along the minus strand of NC_137030.1, from coordinate 12,337,230 downwards.
GTCTTTCATTCTCCATTCTCTCCACATGTCCAAACCACCCTGGTGTATTTCTCCTAATTTTCTCAACCACATTCACATCCACCCCACAACTTTTCTTCACTTCTTCATTCGTCAACCTGTCCCTCCATGTCACCCCACATGCTCCTTTCAAGTAACTCATTTCCACTGCTCTCACTCTTGACTTATTCCCCTCTTGCAAGGTCCTTGCCTCGCTTCCATACTTCAGGGTAGGGATCACAATACTATGATGCAGTGACTAATTAACTTCGATACTCACCTCCCTAATTCTCATCATTGCTCTCAGTGAACCAACCACCTTCCTTCCCTGCTGTACCCTTTCAAGCACTTCATCCCCCAAAGTTCCATCCTTACTCATCACATTACCCAGGTACTTGAATGAGCTCACATTCTCCATATCCTCACAATCCAACCCCACTCTGCATTCTGTGACTTTATTCCTCTCAAACACCAGAACTTTACTCTTGTTTACATTCATTTTTACATTCCTCTTCCTACACACTCTCCCAAATTCATTCACCAAACCTTGCAACTCCCATTCATCTTCACACAACAATAATATATCATCAGCAAACATCAACACCGGAATCTACAAAGACCTTCTAAAAATCAATAAAGGTAGCATATACATTAGAGTCTGATGATCTGAAATTTTACAACTTTCCTTAAAAACCAAACATGCTGTAGATAGATAGACAGATAGACTACGATGACGCATTATTATGGTTTGTACCCGCTATGTCCTGACGATTTTACTCAGATTAGAAGATCACCATAATAGTGAAGGATTTAATGATGGCACATACAATAACCTCTTTGGTTGAAAAAAAAAAAAATGTATTTCAAGGTGAATATATTCGTATGGAAATAGGAAGAATAAAATTAATACGTCACCGAACTGAAGGGGTTAAATTCAGCCCGTGATCGAAGTGCAGTGAGTCAACAGGGATCCCAGTTACTCTACATAGTTTATCCTTTGTATTTTGAATCTTTTTTAAATCATCAGCTGATTGAAGTCTATTTAGAAGAGATTTTTTAACATGGAGGAGTGAGAAATATTCTTTAATAAGCGCTTAAATACGAAAAGTCTTGGTTAAGGTGAATGAATATGTCTGAATGCAGCGAGACAATAACAAGAAAATGCGACATTGTACTATAGGAGTTAAGAGTCGAAAATGGTGTTGTAAAGGGATCGACCACTAAGAATGGAAGAGCTAGAAGGGATGTAGAGGTAGAAAGAACTGTGGCAGAGAAGAAGAAGTAGTGTTGCAAGGGCGTTTGCAGATAATCGGTGGGATAGAGGGATAATGTGCAGTAGAGGAGAAAAGGAAGAAGTGGAGGAGAAACGAAAGAAGTTGTTTGGTTGGATGCATCCAAGTTCTGCTGAAGGAAAGAAGGAATATATCTATAACAAGAAGTGTGCAAATAGGCTTACAAGAGATGAAAAATGAAGGAGGGTGAACAGTAGTCACACAGAGGAAGTGGTATGAATCAAAGATATAGATGAATCATTTCGTCATAAAAGCAGGGGGAATAAATGCGTTATCAGGACATTGATTAACCTACTGTACTCGGCACATAAACAGGTATGGTTCTTTACTGTGTATCAGGGGTAGATTTAACTTGCAGTTGACAGGTTTTAATTAGTGCCTGTTTGATTTATGTATTCGTTTTAAAGTTGTAGCTTGATATCAGTGACAACTTTTACACCAACCAGGTGCGTGGCCGCCAAACATCGCCAACAATGGAATATAAGTTTCAGCGGTAGGAAAGGGTTATTTAAATTGGCGTCAGTGTGCAACGGATGCATACAATACAGTACACTCAAATCATACAGTACATACTACGGTATTGTGTTATTACATGATTCGTAAGATGCTAGGCACAGCAGGGCATCGCAGGCTTATTTTCAACGAGAAAAAATGAGCAATCGTGAACGGCGAACAGGTATACAGACAATTATTTCAGAATTATGTTTTGGGTTGTCATTTGCAGTAGCTTTGTTAGTTTGTACAAAATATCTCCCACCTGCCATGTTACCATTTTTTTTTCATTATTACATAGTTTAACGTAAGACAAACTATCGATTGGAATAAACCATTGGAAATTCTAAATCGCTAAGTAACAAGACATTTAGGGCAGAATAAATATACATCACGAAGCACAGCAGGTCTAACATCAAGAGAAAAGCTACAGGTGACGCAGTAACTTGCGGACAATTAGCCCAACTCTCACTGAAACAGGAAACCTCGCAGTACTTATTTCTTGGGCACTGATTTTGCATGGTGAAGCTTAATATTTCTTTATATGTTATTTTTATCTATTGTAACATCGACAGAGTTTGTATATATACATATGACGATACAAGGATACACCGTCAGATAATTTACTTTTCAGATTAGGGATGACTCTTTGTACTGTGCGGGTTGAAAATAATATTCATTCCTCCCATGCTACAAGATTTTTGAATAATGAAAAAAAAGATAATAAAAATAAACAGAGTAAAGTATAAAAAAAAAGTAAACTAAAGTAGATTGGATGTGTCCGATCAGATATAAAATTTTCTCCAGAGGTCAGAGTGGAGATGAGTTGGCTGGTTGAGACTGCGGTGAGCTTGTTTTTGTGTTCACCCTGCCTGATCTAACAACATCCCACAAAGAAACAAAATACCCAACACCCTTCCCAACCACTCTCTCATGTACACTTCCCCATCGTATTCCTGTACCTCACTTTTTATGTCTAGGGTGTATTGTATTGTTAGAAGAGAGAGAGAGAGAGAGAGAGAGATTGTGTGTGTGTGTGTGTGTGTGTGTGTGTGTGTGTGTGTGTAAAAAAATACTAAGTAAGTCAAAGTTTTGATTCGATTTGGACCCAGCTCGGTAAAAGAACATACAAAGAGAGGATTACTGCAGTAGGCCACTTGACCCATGCTAGAAACATTCCAGGGCTGACCTATTGTTTTTAAGAACACTAGGTTAAACGTCAAGGTCACACGGAAGGTCTGCCCATAAGTCTGATCCCATTAAGACCAAACAGGGTGGAAATGTTAAAGCTCAGACAAGGATGAAGTGCCACCATTTTAAGACCAACTAGCCAAAGGTCAAGGTCAAAGGTCAAGTCCAATTTTTGACCCTATAACTCAATAACGTTTAATTCAGATTGGCCCAAACTACGTGCAATATTTGAGGATCAGCCAAAAATCAAGAGATGCGATTTTAACGACAATAGGTCAAAGGTCAAGTTCACGATGCAAATTCGAGACGAAAAGTTTTGATACGATTGGGAACAAAATTGGTAGAAGGGTTGAGGGTCAAGTAAGGATGAAATTGAATAAAATTATACGATTCTGAGAACACTCGGTCTGAAGGCAAGGTTAGAGAATAGGGGACCGACTATAATGTTTTTATTGACTTAATAGCTCTTTTTCCTTTGCAATTTGTTTTCCACATTACACTTTCACATTCTCGTGTATGTTATCTTTATCTACTAAACATTCACATAATTTACTTCATTTAAATACAGGAGGATATGAAGATGTAATCATCATCATCATCATCATCCGGACCTCCTTTCTCACCCAAGGGCAGGGTGAGGAGTGGCAATGTCCTGACAGCACAAACTTGCCCATTCCAAATAGGCCACACTTCCATTCACTCATCATTCAAGCCCCCGGAATGCAGGCTCTACCGGATACGGCAAAAAACATTCACCATATTCTGGAGCTTCACACAAACGTATGCGGTTGAGTCAATCCAGACGCTGCCATGCTCACAAGGGGTGCCAAAATCCCTGATCATGCATTTCTCCTCACAACATTCATCCAGCCAGCTCGATCTCTTGTCAGTTCCCTAGCCTCACCGACTTCCAAACCACTCTTCCTCAAACACTCATCCACCATATCTCTCCACCTTTTCCTTGGCCTACCTCGTCTCCTCCTTCCTTCAAATTCGCTCAGGGAAACCTTTTTCACCACTCTATTGTTATCCATTCTTTCCACATGATCATACCAACTCAGGACATTCTCTTCGATTCTGGTGTCCACCGACTTCCTCACTCCACACCTTTCACGAATCACACTATGTCGTATCCTATCCACCCTCTGTACTCCACATACATTCCTCAACAGTCCCATCTCCACTGCTCTTACTCTTGACTTTTCATTTTCATGCCACACCATAGTCTCACACCCATAAGTTAGAGTTGGCACTAACATTCCCTCATGTAAGCCTCGTGCAGCTGCAACACTCAAGCCTCTGTTTGTTATCAAGGCCTTCATTGCACCAGCTACTTTTCTTCCTTGTGTCACTCTACTTTCAACTTCTTTTGCACATTTTCTTCTCTTTTCTATCACTGTACCCAAGTATTTGAATTCACTCACCAATTTCAGTCTCTCTCCATTCACTATGACATCACACTGGGAGTCACCTTCTCTCTCAATAACCATCACTTTACTCCTCTCTATATTTACACTCAAGGACGACGCTCACAGACTTCAACAAAACTCTGCACTAGCCTACCAAGTTCCTGTCTGGTACTTGCAAGCAGTACTGCATCATCAGCATACAACAAATATGAGATATTCCACCCATCACCATTCATTACCAACGCCATCCCTCTCTCCATCACTCGTGCTTTCACTTCTCTCAGCATCCCATCCATATATATATTGAACAACCATGGGGACATCACAGAACCTTGTCGCACGCCCACACCGATTGTGAACCATTAATTACGAGTAGATGCCCATTAACCCTTACACATGCTTCGCTATCATCATACAAGAAGATGTAATACACAAAATAATTCGCGTAAGAAAACCTGCCGCGAAAATTCCTAAGCCAACGAAAAAAAAGATTACATTAGTTCTCATCCCTGGTCACGGAATACCAAGTGTGTGTGTGTGTGTGTGTGTGTGTGTGTGTGTGTGTGTGTGTGTGTGTGTGTGTGTGTGTGTGTGTGTGTGTGTGTGTGTGTGTGTGTGTGTGTGTGTGTGTGAAAGAGAGAGAGAGAGAGAGATTACCAACTGCGAAACAAAGCAAACATCCTGGGTTAACACACAAGGCAGTCAGGTTACATTTTCTTTAATATCATCTAAACAATTTTTTTTTTCTAGGAAGAATACAATATCAAATGGAGCTAGGATTCCAGGGGCTTGAATGGTAAATAAATAAGTGTGTGGCCCATCTCACTGGGAATGCTTTGGAGAGATTTAATATTAGACGGTTTAGATTTAGACTTCATTGCTCCTTTCTCAACTAAGGTCCTGTTTAAGATGAATAAAATAGCCTGGAAGTTTCAAGAATAAACCAGATTTTGCGTCATAGGAGTCTAGAGGTTAAAAATGATCCATTCACTCTTGCAACAAAAACATGTCTTAATTCATCTTAATCTTACTCTTGCTATCTCATCACAGTGATGTTTAGGTTTATACAGTTTCTTTTTTTAAACAAAAATTTACATAGAGCTTCCAAAAATATCGTTAATTATTCGGGAATAAAAATAAACTTTAAAATTAGGTCACAGTAGGGATGGGATTCTTAAAGAAGGATTTTCAAGGACATATCAGATATATCCTTCATAAAGCCATTCAGTACAATAAATTTATCTCTCCTTGGCTAAGATCATCAGGATGAAAAAAAAATAATAATAAAATAAAAACGACTTAGTTCACTCCCTCAATGTGTCGCGCCACTTTAAGTACTTAGCATTTTGAAACGTAGACAAGACTAGTGATATATGGGCTACCCAGTGATGGTAGATCAAATGTTTTTTTTCTTTGTATTTATTTGTACCCTAAACGTTCATAAAGCGACGCAATCCAGGATTTTACATAGGCAGAGGTACAGCCATAAGCAAAACTTCGCCGACACTTCTATCAAGGCTGTGGCAATGGAAGGAATGCATGACCAACTCTGACCTATTTTTCTAATAAGTATGACGCGCACAATAAAAGACTGCGAGAAGAAAATAGTCTCTGTCGCCTGAGAAGGAGGGAGAAAATAATTAAGAAAACAGTACTCATTGCTGGCAAAGGATTACTGGCGAACATTTGCTCATGGCTGTAGCGACGTATTTGATCCATTGGAAGGCATTTCTTCTTTTCCATAACCATCCATCCCCAGTGGGGCTAGTTTTTTTTTTTTCTTTGTCGTGGGGTTTAGAGTACCTCTCTCTCTCTCTCTCTCTCTCTCTCTCTCTCTCTCTCTCTCTCTCTCTCTCTCTCTCTGTTAGTTCTACTCTCGTTGATCGTAGGTAAATCCAGAGTCCTTGGCGATACTGTGGATATGTACTTACACAAGTACAGAATAGGTCTTGCCTCTACCACGCCACCCTTGTCCCTGTCCTGCAAGCCGGCCGACTCTCTCTCTCTATATATATCTCTCCCTCTCTCTCTCTATATATATCTCTCTCTCTCTCTCTCTCTCTCTCTCTCTCTCTCTCTCTCTCTCTCTCTCTCTCTCTCTCTCTCTCTCTCTCTCTCGAAAAAGACTGTGCAGGCAGAATTTAAACTAGACCAGACCATAGGTAAAAGAATTAGTCACATACACCCTACTTAGAATACACTTACATACTACTGCTGTACAAGCGGTTACAATTTTCCTCTCCGCTATGGAAAAATTGTGTTTCCTGACACAGTGGGGTGGAGTAGCTTAGGTACTGCGGTTGGAGACATGAATGAGTTATATGGCAAAGATGTAATTGGATAGATAATATAGTTAACTTTTGACTCCAGGGGAGTATAACAGTGCGAGCAATTGGATCAAATAAGAAAGGAAATATATTTATTGTGCATGGCCATGTTAAAATTCAATGAAAATTTACTTCTATTAATGGGTGTAAAATTAGAAGGTAATAAATGTATTAATGTAATAAGTAATTAATTAACAATGCATAGAGCATGTGATAAGTACAGTAACTGTAGGAGCACATAGTCTATTATTCTTCTCAAGTTCACCGTTGAAGTTGATTATATAGGGCTAGTACTAAAAACTGGAATAATTCATGGAATAATGAACATTTATCAGTTGAGTACACAACAGTTGATTTCACAAAAACTGTCTTTGAGAGTGATGTCTCTTAGTTATTAACTTCCACACATTTGCTATTCTTTTCTGATATCTAGTATATCGTTCTTTATATTAATGATTCACAGTTCAGTGTTTATGTCTGTATTATCATTTACCTTTGTGGTAGGTGGGGGCGCTCACCATCCGCTCACTCGATGTAGTGCTGCTCTCGGATGTCTGCCCTTTCCTCTCCTTCATCCTTCTTTCCTTTCATCCTCATCTATCTTTCTTTCCTTCATTCTTTCCTCGTCCATCTGCCTACGGGTGACTTTACACTCCGTCTTCTTTCCTTCATTCTTTCCACTTCCTTCTGCCTGCGGGTGAGTTTGCACTGAGCGATAAACCAAATGGTTTCCTGTACACCAGGAAACCATTTACTAATCTAGGTGGTAACCATATAACCATATTTTGGCGCCTGGTCGTTTAGTAGGTAATTACAGCGCTCCAATCGGATTGAGCCGGTGAAGGTTTATATCCAAGGAGTGGTTGGGGATTATTGCTCACGTAATTCCACTCAGGGATGAGTGAGGCTGGTCACTCTCATCTTAAATGTCAGGACCAACTTGCCTAGCCCCGGGCTCCTACGCTCCTCAAGGGCAACCTAGGATTGGATGATAAGTGAATGTTTCCTTTGCAATTATTTTCGCATACAACTGGTTCATTTGATATCTTTGTATGACCATATTACTTTTTTTTTTAATTTACTATTCTGATATGTTATAGTTACCACATATTTAGTTATCTTTCCTTCAGTATAAAGTTACATGATCTTCACAGCTTCAGCAGTCACAATGAGTGTCACTAAGAAGTGCTTGTTTCCAGGTCTCGTCGTTGCCGCACTAATCTTGTCGCAATGCAGATCTCATGCAGTCTTTTATCCATTAGCTTAAAACAACAGTAAACTGTACATACAATAACAAAAAATCCGATCAGAGAAATTCTATCTATCTATAGCCCGACGCCCTAATCCCGCAAAGGGTGGCCGCAGACAAAACGCCTCCAAGTCACTCTGTCACCCACCATTTGACTACCCTCCCCCCAACTCACCCCCCCCTCCCTCATATACCTCTCAACTCCATCCCTCCACCTCATCCTCGGTCTACCCCGCCCTCTCCCTCCCTCCACCTCAACTACATACACCCTCTTAGTCAGTCTTTCATTCTCCATTCTCTCCACATGTCCAAACCACCTCAGTATATTTCTCCTAATCTTCTCAACCACATCCACATATACCCCACAACGTTCCTTCACTTCTTCATTCGTCAACGTGTCCCTCCACGTCACTCTACATGCTTCTCTCAAGTAACTCATATCCACTGCTCTCACCCTTGACTTGTTCCCCTCTTGCAAGGTCCACGCCTCGCTTCCATACGTCAGGGTAGGGATCACAATACCATCATGCAGTGACTTCTTAACTTCCATACTCACCTCCCTATTTCTCATCACTGCTTTCAGTGTACCAACAACCTTCCTTCCCTGCTGTACCCTTTCACGTACTTCATCCCCCAAAGTTCCATCCTTACTCATCACACTACCCAAGTACTTGAATGCACTCACATTCTCCATATCCTCACCATCCAACCTCACTGCACACTCTGTGACTTCATTCCTCTCAAACACCATAACTTTACTTTTGTTTACATTAACTTTCAGCTTCCTCCTCCTACACACTGTCCCAAATTCATTCACCAAACCTTGCAACTCCCATTCATCTTCACTCAACAATACTGTATCATCAGCAAACAGCAACACCGGAATCTTCCAAATCTCACCCTCATTCATTAGGGCCAGCCCCACATCCACTGCCCTACCTTGCACCTCCTTTACAACCCCATCCATATATATATTAAACAGCCATGGAGACATCACACACCCCTGTTTCAGTCCCACATTGAGATCAAAGAACTCACTCAGCTCACCATCCACTCGCACCGTAGCCCTAGCTCCCTCGTACATACTCTTCACAGCACTCAACAATTTCCCCTCCACTCCACATATTCTTAATACCTTCCACATACCTTGCCTATCTATTCTGTCATAAGCTTTCTCCAAGTCCATGAAGGCAGCATACACTTTCCTTCCCTTCTCTAGATACTTCTCCACTAAACATCTTAGAACAAATATCTGATCTACACACCCTTTTCCCTTCCTAAATCCCCCTTGTTCTTCTCCAACTAGCTCCTCTGTCATATGCCTAACCCTATCAATGAGTATTCTACCACATATTTTACCAGTCACACTAAGAAGGCAAATACCCCTATGGTTACCATATACTTCTCTCTCCCCTTTTCCTTTGTACAGAGGAACAATTATACCTGATTTCCAGTCCTCTGGAACCCTTCCCTCTTCCCAAGCCAATCTACACAACTTCCATATCCACTCCACAACAATCTCACCCCCATACCTAAGCATTTCACCACACACTCCATCAATTCCTGGGGCCTTTCCCAGCTTAATCTTCTTCATCGCTTCCACTACTTCCGCCCTACTGATCTCTTCCTCCCTCCTCTCATCTCTTCTTCTCCCAGCCATTCCCCAGCCACTTATACTCACACTGCTCTCACTCTCTACATTCAACAAATCCTCAAAGTGCTCCTTCCATCTCCTCAATTTCTCTCTCTTCTCCACCAACAATCTATTATTCCTATCTTTCACTCCCCTATTATTTCTCCTTTCACACTGCCTTACTTTCTTTACCTCCTTCCAAAACAATTTCTTACTCTCCCTCCATTTCACACTCAGATTCCTCCCAAACTCTTCATCCACTTTCTTCTTACTCTCCTTCACCAGTCTCTTAACCTCCCTTCTGCTCACATATACCTCTCTCTTCTCTCTCTCATCTTCTCCCCTACCTCTACTCACCAACCATTCACCATATGCCTTCTTCTTTTGTTCCACAGCTCGTTTCACCTCATCATTCCACCATGCTGTCCCTTGCACACCCTTGCATCTCCTCCTCACTCCACAAACCGCCTCACACGCTGCACCTATCTCTTCCATGAATATCTTACATACGTCTTCCACCCCTTCCATCTGCTCTAGCTCATACCTTCCCAATCTTTCTTCCACTGTGCTCTTATACTCTGTCATTTTCTCACTATCTTGCAATTTCTCCACTCTTCTCACAGGAGCTGCTTCCTCCTGTCTTCCCCTTCGCCTCCTCAACCACTTTCTTTGCATCTCTACCTTGGCCATCACTAAGTGATGGTCCGAGACTCCATTCCCCCACCCTCTCCACACTCTTGCATCCAACACTTGTCTTCTCATTCGCTCATCCACACACACGTAGTCTATCACCGCCTTTCGTTCAACAAGTTCACTATCCATCCTCCTCATTACTCTCCATGTATACCAGTGGATCATCTTATGACGAAAGTAGGTGTTGGCTATTGCCAACCCCTTACAAGCACAGATGTCTACCAAAGCACTACCATTCCCATCTACTTCAGCTGGCACACCCCACTGACCAACCACTCTATCCACTCGTACATTCCCAACTTTGCCATTCATGTCTCCAATCAACAGCACTCTCTCGCTCCTCTCAAACTTGTCCATACATGCTTCTACTCTCGCCCAAAACTCATCTTTCACTCTTGACACTCGATCCTTTGTTGGAGCATACACACATACAATCGCCCATGCTTGTATACCTACTTTCATCCTCACCCATACAATCCTTGCTCCCACTGTCCCATACTCTCTTATATTCTCCTTCCACTTCTTGCTTATCATCAGACATACTCCCTCTCTTGCCCTCTCATTCTCACTGACTCCCGCACATATACCAACACCATATTCCCATTCTCTCACCCTTTCACCTTCCCATTTAGTTTCAGTCAATCCACATATATCCACTTTTGCATCCTCAAGCACCTGAACAATCTCTCTCTCTTTCACTTCATCATTCACTCCCCTCACATTCCATGTTCCCACCCTAAGAATGTCCTTTGTCCATTCCTTAGTCGTCAACGTATGGTCCGTCTGGGTCCGAGGCGCTTTATTTGCTTTTTTAGTTAGTTCTTTTTACAGGGTGGGGCACTAACCCACCACCAACCCTTTTAGTCGCCTCGTACGACAAGCAGGGATACTGGGGGAAACACAAAGATCGGATGTACCCATGAAAGGTTAAAGGCTGAAGAAATCTGGTCCAAAACAAAAACACTCTCATTACGAAAATCCAACATGCATAGGTTGTCTGTCTGAGGGCCTCCCAATCAGCAGCTCCAAAGTGCAACAACCGACGTTTCTTTGGCGGGTCCACAGGCCTCACTGCAGCAATAGGACAGGTTAAGGTAATAAAGTTGTCATCAGAGGATCCCAACGGAGAGGAAAGATTAATAGTGTATGCAGAAGGATGAGTTGTAAAGAAAAGGTCAAGTATAAGTTGGTCAGGGATACACATAAGGTGCTGTCCAAGCTGCTCTAAGTCATTAAGGATAGAAATGATGTAGGCATGTTCACCAGGTGGATCAGAGAAAAGAGAGGAGAGCCAAAGGTGGTGGTGAACATTGAAATCTCCTAGAATGGAGATTACAGAGAAAGAAGAAACGGATAGGATGCGTTTCATCGTGGATGTAAGATAGTCGAAGAATGTGTCATAGAAGAATTAGGGGATAAGTAAACAGCACAGATATATTTAGTCAGAGACTGACAGGAAAGCCGAAGCTAGAGGGTAGAGGAAGAGGGGTCGTGCTCAACAGAGAGAAAATTAGACTTAAGGCCGGGAATGTTGCAGGCTTGAAGAAGTGAGTAAGACAGGGGTTCCAGGCAACTCGTTGAGTCGTCACGGTGAGAGGGGAGGAAGGTGGGGGCATTTATGGTCCCCCTCCCTCCCTGGGGACTCAGAGGCTTGGTTATTACACGCCATTCTAATTTTATTGTTGTTGTAACCATTGAAAAGGAAGTGAAGTGTGTAATGTGCATGTAGTTTGGTGATGAGAGTTAGAGTAATTTGAATTGGAGAGCATGCCAGCCTAATCTGCTTTACTGAAACATTGAAAAAGTTCAGCAAAGCGGGATGGTCAGGAACTTGTCCCCAGGGCTGATGAAACGGGAGCTCCAGCTCTCCCTGTCAGCGACTTTCCATCCATCTTGGGAGTACTGCCCTGCTCGACTGGTGCTACAGCCTATCCTGTATATGTATATATATGGAAATCTGGCCTTATATATATATATATATATATATATATATATATATATATATATATATATATATATATATATATATATATATTGTAGAACTTCGTAGCTTCTTGTAGTGTGTTTTGTAGATCGTTATGCGTCAGTTATACTCTTGGACGAGAGGTAGTTATACGTGAGTAGTATATGGAGACGTTGCATTAAAACAACTAGACAAAATTCAGAACAAAGCTGTTAGAATTATTAACAACCTCGCCATTACAAATAAACTACCTCCCCTACAAGCAAGAAGGAATGTTGGCTCCCTTGCATTATTTTACAAATATTTTTATGGCAAATGCTCAGACGAAGTTGCGTCCATGGTGCCACCTCTCCATGCTTTCCCTCGTGCTACATGGGCATCTGGTAGGGCTCATGACTGCCATGTCACTCAGCCATATTGCAGAATTTCTGCTTATCAGAATTCTTTCATTCCTCGAACTGCATCTCTCTGGAACTCGCCTCCCCAGAGTTGTTTCCCTCCTAACTTCAACCTACAGCTCTTCTAGTCTGTTACAGATATTTCATGAACAGAGGACACCAGTAATCTGGTGTAGAGATTATTTTTTTTTATTCAATTGCTTTTCCTTCCTCTGTTCTGTTATTAAAAAAAAAAAAAAGGTTTGTAAGTAGATAATCTTAGTTCCCTTTGTCATTCAATGACAGGAGAGGTAAAGATTAGTATGGGACTATTTAAACTTTATTTGTCTTGAAAAGATTAACTAAAGTCTCTCATACACGACTGATGTACAGAGTCCCGCTTTTACCTCCCAGATTCTCTCGTTAGACCCCTTTTCTCACTCCCTCTCACTTACAACCTTTCGGTTCTATAGCTAGCCCCCTTCTCATCCTCTAACTCTTCCTTCCCTGTCTAGGAGGGCTTTGTGTCACGTGTACTAGACACATGTTAGAATGTTCGAGAAGCCCATGTGTCTGTGTGTATGAAGTGTTTCCGGTGACATAGTGCACGTCCGACATTCCTTACAGAAATGCAGACACATTTCCTTTCCCATTCAAATTGCAAGCACATTTCCTTTCCCACCTAGCTTGACTGCCTTCAAGGCTACACTTTTGTGTTCCTATCTATGATGAATTGGTATTATTATAATATGGAGTCCTGACATCACTTGGTCTCGTCAGCTGGCGATCCTCCGACTGCATTCATCAATGACACACTCTAATCTATTATAACACTTAATATTGATTATAATATTGTATAGACATAATATTCATGATAATATTGTACTGACCTAAAAATAGACATAAAACATTTTAAACAAATTGTATAATATATAATTGAACAAATGCACTATAGTTAAAATGATTATAGAATATTGTATAAAATATTGTAAAATGTGTAAGTATAACGAGTGTATGCAAATAATTATGCAATGGTATTACTGCTAAGTCATTACATTACATATGGAGTTATCCTTATAGTAATGCCTAATATTTCACCTAACTTGTATGATGATTCTCATAATACAGAATTATAATAACATTGTATGAATTGTTGCATAATTGTATTGTTACATAATTGTATTTTTATTGTACATAAGTGTACTGTAATTTTTACCGTACATATCGTTTGTAGTTACATAACTGTAGCAGCTGTAACATAATTGTAGTTACATTGTAGTAATATTGTAGTAATACAGAACTGTATAACATTGTATGAATTGTTACATAATTGTAGCAACTGTAACATAATTGCAGTAATGCAATCGTTCGTTGTTACATAATTGTAGTAACTGCTTTAATATTGTAGTAACTGCAGTCTGACATCGCTAATCCTGTCATGCTGCTGTCGATGGTAGTGATGATGTGCCTTGCCACTGGCTCGTGGAGAACAATAACTTGCTCTTTGTTTCACTTATAGAAGGAGTTTATGCTGTATTGTGGCATTTGTATTAACAGTTACACCTATTTTCGTTTGTTTGTTATGCTATCTTACTATATTTTTTATATGTTAATTTGATATAGTTTTTTTTTTTTTTTCGTTTGTGTACACTTTTTCAGTGTTGTCCGAGGTTGCCTGATTGCTGGCTAATCCTTGGGACCCGTTTTTAAGGCTTAGCTTATATTGCACACATAATATTGAAAATGATATTATATAGCCCCATATTTTGTTAGTTTATATAAAAAATATATATACACTATATACAACATTAACTATGTACACTCACTTGTTGTTCATTTGTACCTATCGTGGGCAATATATGTGTCAGCACTGCGTGGAAATCTTTGTCTTCACGATTGTGTGGAAGATGTTCATTCTTGCTAACATTATTTGTGTTGGCTATTTTTTTTCCTGGTTTTCCTTGTAATTTAGTTTGACTGGTTCAACTAGGTAGCTTAAATTAATAAATGCTTATTACAGTTCTTTTAATCGCTGACTGAGTAACTGTGATTATATATTTTACTTATCGTTTTGTAGATGCAATAATGTGTAGTTTTATGTATGAAACAATTATGTATGTCTAGCAAATAACTTAGTCATCGGGGGCACACTCTTTCAGCATTGCAATATACACAAGACAACTTGGGTGTCGCCGTGTGGAAAATATAAAAATCAGATTGATCACATCGCTATCAGTAGGAGGCATAGAAGTTCTCTGCTAGATGTTCATGTTAAACGGGGAGCGGATATTGGTAGTGACCATCAACTCAGCATTGCAAAAATAAGGTTTAAACTTAAAAATCAGAAGAAGGAAAAATCTGGTGTTGGTAGATACGATATTGTTAAGCTTAGAAGAGAAGGAGAAGAAAAGGAGGAATTCAGATTAGAATGCAGAAATAGGTTTTTGGTGTTGGAAACGTTGGAAGAGGGGGAGAGAAGTGTAGATGAGATGTGGGAGGATGTGAACAAAGTTTTGCATGAGACTGCTGAATGTACGATTGGAAGGAGACATAGATTCAGGAGAAAGAAATGGATATCAGAGGAAACGTGGGATATGATAAAAAAGAGAGGTGAGGCTAAATTGAGGAGTGAGATGCAATGCGTTGATGAACGAGAGATTGAATTAGCAAGAGCTGCGTACTGGAGTTTGAATTCAGAAGTAAGAAGGTTAGCTAGGAGAGATAAAAGAAGATGTGTGGATGAAAAGGTTGCAGAGACTGAAATCCTAATAAACAAAAATGATGGACAGAGTCAAAGAATAGCATATGAATCGATTAGAGAACTGAGTGGTAATGCAGGTAAACGCAAGGAAATACCAATTAGAGACAGGGAAGGAAATTTATTGACCAAAGATGGAGATATTAAAAATAGATGGAAAGAGCATTTTGAGACAGTTCTTAATAGACCAATACCACCAGAAGAGGATATACCGTCTGCTCAGGAAGATTTAAATATAGAAACAGGAGAGTTGAGGCTTGCAGAAGTGGAGAAAGCAGTAAAACAGTTAAAGAATAATAAGGCACCAGGGGGATGGTTTATTTCCGGAAATGTTTAAAGTGGAGGGGGATAGATTAATAATGATCTTGACCAAGCTATTCAATAAGATATGGGTGACGGGGTTACTACCATCAGTTTGGAAGAATGGTGTAATTGTTAAAGTTACGAAGAAAGGAGACCTGAGTGAATGTGGTAATTGGAGTGGAATCTCTTTGTCACCGATAGCTTTGAAAGTTTTCAGTAGAGTGTTGTTAAATAGGTTGGAGCCGGTGGTTGAGGGTATTCTGAGGGATGAACAGGTTGGTTTTAGAAAGGGACGTGGTTGCAATGATCAGATCTTTATAGTTAGGCATTTGATGCAGCAAGTTAATGAAATGAGAGTACCGTTAAGTCTTTGTTTTGTTGATTTTGAAAAGGCTTTTGATAGTGTTTCGAGAGAGTCTATGGGGAAGATCATGAGACATTATGGAATACCAGAGGAGTTTGTGAGGGTCATTATGAACATGCATGAGGACACATTTTGTAAAGTGATGGTTGATGGTTGTATCTGAGTGATTCGTTTGAAGTCAAGTCCGGAGTAATTCAAGGAGTAGTTCTATCGCCTTTACTATTTATATTGGTCATTGATTACATTATGAAACGTGTAGGAACAGAAACCGGTGCAGGTATACTTTGGGAGAGAACAGGAAACTTTTGGATTTAGATTATGCAGATGATATAGTTTTGATTTGTGATGGGCCAGAAGAGATGCAGAGAGTGTTGGACTGTTTGGTGAGTGAAGGTCGCAAGGTGGGTTTGTTTATTAATTGTGGAAAAACTGAAATAATCAATATGAATATGGAAAATGCGCAGGAATGTGTAATTGGAGGTATGGTTGTAAAGCAAGTTGATAGGTTTAAATATTTAGGTACTTATTTAGCCAAGGATGGTTCTTTGAACTTTGAATTCGAGGAAAGGTTAAAGAAGGCTAATCAGGCAATGGGAATGCTTAAAAATATTTGGAATAATAACAATTTCTCTGTGCATACAAAAATCAAACTTTATAAGGTAATGGTTAGGAGTATCTTAATTTATGGACACGAGTCTTGGTACAGCACAGTGACTATGGAAAATAAATTCTTGGTGTTTGAAAATAAAGCACTTAGAAGAATATTAGGAGTTAAGTGGTGGGAAAGGATACCAAATAGTAGAATTAGAGAAATAACGGGAGTGCAGCCGATCGATGAATATGTTAGATTCTCACGATGGAAGTGGCTAGGACATGTGTATAGGAGACAGGGAATAGTACGAGGTACACCAGGGTGGGTGGCACCTGGTAGGAGAGGTAGAGGAAGGCCAAAAGAGACGTGGGTGAGGACAATGAGACGGGAAGCTGGAGATGAGTGTTGGGGAGATCTTGAGGAGTTAGCACAAGATAGGATGTGGTGGTGTGAGTTCATCGAGGCCCTATACATCCCCGAGGGTGCCACAGGAAATGATTGATTGATTGATTGAAATGGTAACAATCGTTGGGAATAAATGACCGCTATCAAGTATTTAGTGATTGACTTATGCAGATAATTGATGTAGGTATGTGTACCTACGTTGTACCTATACAGCATGTTTTATATGTCTGTGAAGAAGGTTTTGTGTACCACTGTGTCTATCACTGTGTATTGTATAAATGAAGTAACTATGTAAGTGGCTAATTTTTACAGTGGTGGGAATGGTGTTAGTGGTGGTGCAGGTGGTGAGTTGATTGTCGTGTTGTGGGGTGTCCTCAGCTTCTCAGCAAAACGCTAGCAACGTCGACTTCTCACACACTGGTAGCTATGGTGAGTAAATGAGTAGTGATGAGTAACTTGAGTGAAGAAGGATGAGTAAGATGAGTTGTGAATGTGGGCTTTGGTATTTGCTGCCGTCGTCTTGACCTCTTTACTCCTTCGTCAGCGTGGTGATGTTGGTGGAGGTAGGGGGCGGTTGGAGAGAGGGGTGGGGGTTTGTTGCTCTGTTATTGCTCTTCGTTTGTTTGTTTTGTTTTTCTTTCTCGATGTATTCCTGGTCCTTTCTTACTGTGATTTACTCGTTGTGGGATGAAGACTGCTGCTACTTGTAGGTGAGTGTAGAAGATTATAGAGATGTCTCGTAGACTTGATACTTGTAGTTAATCGTAGAGCTTGTTTTCCTCACTCGTAACTCGTTCTTCTTACTGTATACTGGATTGTGGTTACTTGGTCATAGAAATGTAGTTTCTTGATAATGTAGAATCAACTGTAGAACTGAAGTTGATATTGGATACAGTCTCGCCTGCCTTTGTAGAAATTCGCTGCAGAACTGAAGCTGATCTTGGTTAGAGTCTCGCCTGATTTTGTAGAAATTCACTGTAGATTTGAAGATGAGGTTCGTCCTTCTGCTGCCAACATGTCTTGTAGAACTTCAAAGCTTTTTGTAGTGTGTTTTGTAGATCAGTCATGCGTAAGATATACTCCTGGACGAGAGGTAGTTACTCTATACCTGAGTAGGTTTGTAAATAGATAATCTTAGTTCCCTTTGTCGTGCGATGACAGGAGAGGTAAAGATTAGTATGGGACAATTTTTAAATATTATTTGTCTTGAAAAGATTAACTAAAGTCTCTCACACACAACTATTGTACAGAGTCTCGCTGTTAACTCCCAGATTGTCTCGTTAGACCCCTTTTCTCACTCCCTCTCTCATACACCCTCTCGGTTCTATAGCTAGCCCCATTCTCATCCTCTAACACTTCCTTCCCTGTCTAGGAGGTCTTTATGTCACGTGTACTAGACACATTTTAGAATGTTCGAGAAGCCCGTGTATCTGTGTGTATGTAGCGTTGCCGGTGACATAGTGCACGTCTGGCATTCCTTACAGAAATGCAGACAATTTCTTTTCTCACTGAAATCGCAAACACATTTCCCACCTAGCTTGACTACCTTTAAGACTCCACATTTGTGTTCCTATCTATTATGAATTTGTATTATCATAATATGACATATATATATATATATATATATATATATATATATATATATATATATATATATATATATATATATATATATATATATATATATATATATATATATATATATATATATATATATATATATATATATATATGTATTATGAGACGGTTAAATACAGTATAGTGGAGAGAATGGAATGATGTGCTTGTTGGAGAGATGTAAGAAGGCATGGATGAGTGAAACTGTGCCTGCAGAGTGGAAAAAGGCTGTGATTGTACCCCTGTACAAAAATAAAGGTGAGCGAAGTGAGTGCAAGAATTATCGTGGCATACGCTTACTGAGTGTGGTAGGGAAGGTATATGGAAGAATTATTATAGAGAAAGTAAAAGATATCAGAAGTCCTAGTGAGTGATGAATAGGGTGACTTTAGGAGTGGCAAAGGTTGTGTGGACCAATATTCGCAGTGAGACAGATAGTCGAGAAAGCTCGTGAGAAGGACCATAAGGTGTTTATGGCATTCATGGATCTGGAAAAAACATATGACAAAGTGGACCGAGAAGGACTGTGAAAAGTTTTGCTCATGTACGGTGTAGAGGGTAAGCTGCTTGGTTCCGTCAAGAGATTTTATAATGGTAGTGAAGCATCTAAGTGAATGGTTCACGATCAGTGTGGGCGTGCGACAAGGTTGTGTGATATTCCCATGGTTGTTCAATATATATATATGGATGGGGTGATGAGAGAAGTAAAAACAGAGAGGGATGGCATTGGTAATGAATGGTGATGGATGGAATATCTCAAATTTGTTGTATGTTGATGATGCAGTACTGCTTGCAAGTCCGTGACAAGAAGTTGGTAAGCTAGTGCAGAGGTTTGCTAAGCGTCGTTCCTTGAGAGTAAATGTAGAAAAGAGTAAAGTGATGGTTATTGAGAAGGAGACTCCCAGTGTAATGTAACAGTGAATAGAGAGAGACTGGAATTGGTGAGTGAGTTCAACTACTTGGGTACAGTGATAGAAAAGAGAGGAAAATGTGCAAAAGAAGTTGAAAGTAGAGTTACGCAAGGAAGAAAAGTAGCTGGTGCAATGAAGGCCTTCATAACAAACAGAGGCTTGAGTGTTGCAGCTGCACGAGGCTTACATGAAGATGTGTTCGTGTCAACTTTATCATATGGATGTGAGACTATGGTGCGGCATGAAAATGAAAAGTCAAGAGTAAAAGCAGTGGAGATGGGACTGCTGAGGAATGTATGTGGAGTACAGATGGTGGATAGGATACGAAATAATGTGATTCGTGAAAGACACGGAGTGAGGAAGTCGGTGGACACCAGAACTGAAGAGAGTGTACTGAGATGGTATGGTCATGTGTAGAGAATGGATAACAATAGAGTGGTGAAGAAAGTATATCTGAGCGAATTCGAAGGAGGGAGGAGGCGAGGTAGGCCAAGGAAAAGGTGGAGAGATATCGTGGATGAATGTGTGAGGAAGTGAGGTTTGGAAGTCGCTTAGGCTAGGGAACTGACAGGAGATCGACCTGTCTGGATGAATTTTGTGAGGAGAAGTGCATGATCAGGGATTTTTGGCACACCTTTTTAACGTGGCAGCGTCTGGATTAACTCTGTCAGACACGATTGTGTGAAGCTACAGAACGTGGTGAATGTTTTTGGCTTATCCGATAGAGCCAGGATTCCGGAGGCTTGAATGATGAGTGAATGGAAGCGTGGCCCATTGGTTTGGGCAATTTTGGACTGTCTGGACATTGCTACTCCTCAAGCTGCCCTAGGGTGGGAAAGGAGGTCCAGATGATTATATATATATATATATATATATATATATATATATATATATATATATATATATATAGGTTCACAGACTATACACATCCAAAGCCACTCAACACTACAATTGCACTTATAAGCACTTCTCCCCCTACATACAATCTCTACCAGACAGCCTAAGCCTCTTTGGTACTGGATGTATCGTCTCGACTTCGGTTGGGATAGGCCGGTCCTGCAGTGGATACTCAAACGGCTGATGATGATGACCATGATATATATATATATATATATATATATATATATATATATATATATATATATATATATATATATATATATTATTTTTATGCGAGGAAGAAGGAACCAAAGGCCATGAGCCCGCAGTAACAGTTCCCTCAAAGAGAAAAACAAAATACAATAGAGAGCCAAATTCAAGATCCGATCATTCTGAGATGCCTGGACACACTGCGTTTGAAAGACTGGAGATCATAGGCAGCAGGAAATACAGACAGAGGGAGACAGTTCCAGAGCTGACCTGTTGCATAAATGAAAGACTGGGAGTAACGGTTAACTCTTGAATTAGAGAGTTGGACAGAAAAGGGATGAGAGTTTGCTGCCAGACGGGTGCTACGCGCCCGTTGTAGAGGTGGAGGAATGCAAGCAGACAGTTCAGAGGAGCAGTGACCATTAAAGTAGCGATAGAAAAGAGATAAAGATGCAACACTGCGGCGAAGAGACAGAGGTTGAAGGGAGTCAGTAAGAGGAGGAGAGTTAACGAGACGAAAAGCCTTTGACTCCACATTATTGAGAAGGGCTGTATGTGGGGAGTCTCCACCACACATGAGAGTTGTACTCCACACAGGGGTGGATAAAACCCCTGTATAGAGTCAACAATTGTGCAGGGGTAAAGAAAGAGCTGAGTCGGCTTAGCACACCCAATCTCTTGGAAGCAGATTTTACAAGAGATGTAATATGATCTTTCCAAGATAAGTCCCGAGTAAATGAAACCCCAAGCATGTTCAAGGATGATGCAGGATTAAGCTGAATAGTATTAAACATTAATGGGTATACCTGTGGAAGATTTTGTCGGGTTGATAGGTGTAAGAACTGAGTCTTAGATACATTAAAAACAACCATATTATTTTTACCCCAGTCAGAGATACGAGCCAAGTCAGACATTAGGTGTGCCATAGCCTCATCCCTTGTTTGTTGAAGCAACTGTTGAGATGGGCGTTGCGGGAACCAAATGGAAAGGTGAAGGGTGGAGTCATCAGCGTATGAGTGGATAGGGTTAGATGTACAGCTTAGATCATTGATGAATAAAAGGAAGAGAGTTGGTGATAGGACAGAGCCCTGAGGAACACCACTGTTGATAGATCTAGGAGAAGAACGATGGCCGTCTACAACAGCAGCTATAGAACGACCAGAAAGGAAGCTAGCGATGAAGGCACAGATAGAAGGATAGAAACCGTAAAAGGGCAGTTTGGAAATTAAAGATTTATGCCAGACTCGATCGAAAGCCTTTGAGATGTCAAGTGCAATGACAAAGCTTTCGCCAAAGTCTGAAAGGAGGATGACCAGGAGTCTGAAAGGTAGGTGAGAAGATATACATATATATATATAATATACATATATATATATAATATACATATATATATATAATATACATATATATATATAATATACATATATATATATAATATACATATATATATAATATACATATATATATATAATATACATATATATATATAATACACATATATATATATATATATATATATATATATATATATATATATATATACATATATATATATATATAATATACATATATATATATATATATATATATATATATATAATATACATATATATATATATATATATATATATATATATATATATACATATACATATATATATATATATATATATATATATATATATATATATATATATATATATATATATATATATATATCATATATATATATATAATATACATATATATATATAATATATATATATATATATATATATATATATATATATATATATATAATATACATATATATATATATATATATATATATATATATATATATATATATATATATATATATATATATATAATATACATATATATATATATATATATATATATATATATATATATATATATAATATATATATATATATATATATATATATATATATATATATATATATATATATATATATATATATATATATATATATATAATATACATATATATATATATATATATATATATAATATATATATATATATATATATATATATATATATATATATATATACATATATATATATATATATATATATATATATATATATATATATATATATATATATATATATATATATATATATATATATATATATATATATATGTATATTATATATATATATGTATAATATATATATATATATATATATATATATATATATATATATATATATATATATATATATATATATATATATATATATATATATATATATATATATATATATATATATATATATGTATTATATATATATATATATATATATATATATATATATATATATATATATATATATATATATATTATATATATATATGTATATTATATATATATATATATATATATATATATATATATATATATATATATATATATATATATATATATATATATCATCATCATCATCATCAGTCATTATAAGTCCACTGCTGAACAAAGGCCTCCCCCTACCTTCTCCACGAATTCCTTGACTGAGCCAATCTTTGCCACGTTTTACTTGCAAATTTCTCTATCTCATGTCTCCACCTCCTATCTGGCCTTTTTCTGCTACGCTTACCATCTCTTGGTGTCCAGTCAGTCAACCTCTTGCTCCATCGATTATCTCTTGTTCTTGATACATGGCCTGCCCACCTCCATTTCTGTTCTTTTATAACTTCTATAATATCTTTGACTTTAGTCTGCTCTCTCACCCAAGTTGATCTTTTCCTGTCTCTTAAACATATTCCCAACATTGACCTTTCCATTGCTCTCTGGGAACGAATTAATTTATTTTCCATCGATTTTGTCAGTTTCCAAATCTCACAACCGTACGTCATAGCTGAAATTATACATTCGTTATATACTTTTCGTTTCATACAAACTGGCAAGCTACTTTTCATAATGTCTCTATGTTTACCGAAAGCTTTCCATCCAATTGTAATGCGTCTTTTTATTTCGCTATCATTATCTTTCGTTAATTTTAGTATTTGTTCCGGGTAATTGTACTCCTCAACTTCTTCAAGAATTTCTCCACTTATTCTTATGACGCTCTTTGGTGTTTGAGGATTAAACATTACTTTAGTTTTACTCCGGTTCATCTTTAGCCCTACTTGGAGACTTTCTCTGTTCAGGTCATTTAACATTTCTTGCAACGTCTCTGCTTTTTCTGAGATTAGGACAATGTCATCTGCAAATCTTAAATGGTTTAGCTTTTCTCCATCTATGTTTACTCCTTTGTTTTCCCAGTCTAGCTTTCTGAAAATACTTTCTAGGCATGCTGTAAATAACTTTGGTGAAATTGTATCTCCCTGAAGCACGCCCTTCTCAATCTTAATTTTCTCTGAATCCTTATGTAATATAATTGTAGCAGTTTCCTCTTTATATTTGTTTTTGAAGCAGTTTTACAGTGTTCGTATTTACTCCTTGTTCTTGCAGTGAATTTATAATTGCTGTGCTCCATGGAGTTGAAAGCCTTTTCATAATCAAGAAAACCTAAGCACAGTGGTTTATTATGTTCTGTAGTTTTCTCAATTAGCTGATTCATTGTGTGCAGATGATCAGTGGTCGAATACCCGCATCGGAATCCTGCCTATTCACGAAGTTGGTTTTCCTTCAAATTTGTAGCTATTCTGTTTGTAAGGACTTTAGTGAAAAGTTTGTAAATGACTGATAGCAAGCTAATGGGTCGATAGTTACTAAGGTCTTTTGAGTCACCTTTTTTATAAAGTAGAATAACAATTGCATTACACCAAGTTTTGGGAATTTTCTTCTGTTTTATACATTGGGTAAAGAAGTGAGCAAGCCTATTTTGTACTTCTATTCCTGCATCCAACAGTAAATCTGCTACTATTCCATCTTCTTCTGGAGCCTTCCCTCTTTTCATATTTTTAAAAGAAATATTTACTTCGTCTGGTGTTATCTCAAGTATTTCACTTGTGTCAACAGAAGAGTTAGCTATTAGTACTACTGTCTTTGATGCATACAGTTCTTTGTAAAATTCTTCAACATCATATCTCTGCATTTAATGGCTTCACCGTTTTTGCCTTTTAGTGATGTAATTTGTTGCTTTCCTAGTGCCATTTTATTTCGGACCTGTTTCAGACGTTTTCCTTTTTTGATGGTTTCTTTGATTTGATCCATGTTTCTCTTTCTTTTTTCTTCTCTTTGTCTTTTGTTGATAAGCTTATTTAATTCCGCTCGTTCTATTTCATCTTTATTTTTACTTTCATTACCTTTCTTTTTTTCATAAGCTCAAGTGTCTTCTCTGAATACTTCCCGGCTTTGGTTGTATTAGGCTTTCCTGCTACCTCCGCTGATTCTTTTAGCACTTTTATTAGTCTGTCATTCAGCTCATCAATGTCACATTCAGCATTACTGAGAGCCTGAAATCTGTTCCTTATTTCCAACTGAAAAGCTGTTTTGTTTTCGCTGACTTTTATTGGGGATATCTTTTTGTCTTTAATCATCTTCTTTCTTTCACTTTTGAAATTGAATCTTGCTGTGCAACCCACCATTCTATGGTCACTTCCAATATTTACTTTGTTGATAACTGTGACGTTTGTGATTGTGTTCTTCTTATTTGCTATAATGAAGTCGATTTCATTCTTTGTTTCTCCATTTGGATTTCTCCAGGTCCACTTTCTCCCTGTACTTTTGTGAAAGAATGTGTTCATTATTCTCATGTTAAACATTTCTGCAAAGTTTACCAACATTTCTCCTCTTTCATTCCTTTCTCCCACTCCAAATTTTCCCATACATGCTTCTCCATTTTTTTTATTTTCCAACTTCTTGCATTAAAGTCTCTCATGAGAATAGTATAGGTGGTCTTTTCTTCTTCCATAATCTAGGGGATGTCATCATAGAATGTTTCAATTTCTTCATCTGAGCTCTGAGAAGTTTGTGCATATACTTGTATCACTTTCAGGGTAGATTTTTTGCACAATCTAATTACAACCACTGCAGCTCTGTCAGATGCACTGCTGAATTTAACAATGTTGTCTGCAAGATTTCTGTTAATTAGAAATCCTACACCACTAACTCTTTCATTTTCCCTTCCTCTGTGGTAAAATAGGTGGCCACTGTCATTTAGCTGAATACTTTTTCTTCTTTTCTGTGGGTCTCACTCAAACCTACAATATCCCAACTAATGTTTTCCAGTTCAGCCATTAAGTTATCAAGTTTGTAATCTTCAGCGAGGCTTTTACATTCGATCTTAATTCATTCAAGAGTGTTTAATATCCCAGTCTCTATCTTGTCAACACAGTGCCTACTCACTTTCGGTGGCACACTGCCCATAAACACAGGAGGCAGTGCGGTTGGACCTTTAATAGGCGATGATCCAACAGGAACGCCCGTCAAATGCTTTCCAATAGAACTCATGTTTGGTTGGGAGGATTGTGGCAAATAATCTCACCTCCCTGCCACATAGTTTCTGGTGACATGTAATTTTTTCTGCCACCTTATTCGTTACATTCGGTGGAGCCCTATATATCAATAGGGGGTCCCATGGTCCGTGCCGTCTAAGACGGTACCTTGTATAAATACAAGGCCTTCCCCTACCTGCCACCCGGGGACGCGCCAGGTAGCAGTGAGATCCTGCCCCTGGATATATATATATATATATATATATATATATATATATATATATATATATATATATATATATATATATATGTATATATATGTATATATATATGTATATATGTGTGTGTGTGTGTGTGTGTGTGTGTGTGTGTGTGTGTGTCGTGTATATACATCTATATATATATATATATATATATATATATATATATATATATATATATATATATTGTTACATAGCCTATGATTTCATCATCCTTTGTGTAATTCTAACGTACAGTATGCTGCATGTTTGATCACGAGCGTGTTCTACCTAACTCCCCCCCTCCTCCCTTATAGTAGAGTAAGTCGTTCTTTCTGTTGTTCAGAGCAGGATTGTCAACTCTTTGTCCCCATGGCTTCATTTGCGCGTCCTTCTTACAAGTTGTATCAAGCTCTACCGGCCCCTATATAATGAGCTCAGTCTCTACATTAATTGCCACTTAGATCTACTCCTCATTTTGTTCACATCTCTGTCCTCCCCTGTACAGTTGTTATTATTGTGAGTGCTCAGGAAGTCTCCAACCATCTAGCAGCTGTGTAATTTGAGTATAAGTGTTATTGCATTTTTTTCTTGTACTGTGCAGCATGGGGTGTTAATTCTTAGGCCTAGTGGGGTTTTTGTGATTAATGTAAAGTTTTACTGTCAGCCAATTGTTAATAATAGTTTGTATCTGTAATAATTTATCTTGCATTAACTGAGCATTATCCAGTGTATTGTCATTTTATCAGGGCTGACTTAGATAAATTTACTCTTGCTAATTTCGTGTTAATAGAGGCTATTGCAGTTAACCATATATTTAACCTGTTTTTTGCCATTACATTATCCTTATGAGTCCTGAATGTTTTGTTGTTAGTTTGAGCATTAAACTTTAACTTGTAATTTTACCTAACTCTTTTGTTTTGAACCTGGAACTTTACGGGACAGTAGTGATTTTTAGTATTCTCACTTAAAGTGTACAATATCTTTCTCTGTTCCGTAACATAAATTTGGCGACCTCTTATCAGGATATTCAGGATATTATCATAAAGATATTGCTTGTTATTTTGTGACTGTGATTTATTCATGATGTCTACTATTACTACGCTTGATGAAGCCAAAGATTTTTTGTCAAATGTGCAAACGGTGTGTGATGTAGAAAACAGAACAAAGAATGAACTTAAGCTTGTTGCTCAACAATTGGGAATTGCTGTTCGCTCTCATCATTCTAAAGATCAAATTGTTGACATGATTAATGAAAGCTTGTTCAATGTAACTCCTCCAGATGAGCAAACGCAGATTGAATTAGCTAAGTTACAGCTAGCCCTGCAGGAGGCCCGTGCTAAGGAGGCTGAATTTCAGGCTCGTACTAAGGAGGCTGAGGCACAAGTTGAACTTGCTAGGATTCAGGCAGACCATGAGTATCGTATGAAACAAGGTGGAACTGGATCATCTAGCTCTGATGATTTTGATGTGGCTAAAAATGTTAAACTTGTCCCTCCTTTTAATGAATCTGATTTAACAAAGTATTTTCAGTTCTTTGAGAGGGTAGCTACAGGTTTTAATTGGCCCAAAAAGTATTGGCCAGTACTCCTTCAAACTGTTCTCACCGGTAAAGCTCAAGTAACTTATGCATCTTTGCCTCAGGATCAATCTGATAATTATGATGTAGTTAAGAGCTTGATTCTTCAGGCCTATGAGCTTGTTCCTGAAGCCTATGGAGTAAAATTTAGGACGACTTATAAGCAAGATAAGCAATCCCATGTTGAGTATGCAAAAATCAAAGATCTGTTAGAGCAGTGGTTAAATTCTAAGAATGTGGATTCTGATTTTGACAAATTTAAGGAGATGATTTTGCTGGAGGACTTCAAAAGGTGTATTAGTAAAGATGTAAGCCTGTATCTTGATGAGAAAAGAATAGATAATTTGTATGATGCTGCAGTTTTAGCTGATGAATATGTTCTCACTCACAAGAGATATTATAAAGAAAAAAGGAAAACTGAGAATATGTACGTTGCCTCTACTCAGAGTACAGGTATCAGGAAAAAGAATAAAGATGATGTTTCTCAGGAAGTAAATACCAGCTTCACCTCTAGATTTCAGAAAAGTAAATGTACTTATTGTAGTAAGCTTGGTCATACTACGGAGAAATGTTTCAGGAGACAGCGTGATGTGAACAAAAAGGAGTCTTTAAATATTCAGTCAATTGGTCTAGTGTCCACCCTTGAGAGTTCCCAGAATTCTTTAACTGAGTTAACTGAACCTGCTTTGAGGGGTAAATTAAATCCTCATGATGAAGCTCCTTTTTTGAGCAGTAACGTGGGTGACACTCTCAAGAGTTCATGTGCTAATTTCCTGTCTGATGGTTTTGTCAGTCCTCTGGACAGTAATAACAGGAAATCAGTTAAAATATATCGTGATACAGGTGCTTGCCAATCCCTTATGCTGACCAGTGTTCTAGGCTCTAATGTTAATTCCTCTGATGAAACTGTAATCTTACAAGGTGTGGGGAATAATTACTTCTCTGTCCCTCTGTGCAGAGTGAATTTAGAGTCTGGTTTTGTTAATGGTTCCGTTATGATTGGGTTGGTTGAGACACTCCCAGTGTCAGGTGTAACTTTCTTACTTGGAAATGATATTGGTGGAAGTCAAGTGTGTCCAGCTCCTCAGTTGTCTAGTGAGCCAGTGGCTGCGGCCCAGGATTGTGATGTCCCTGATGTGTTCTCTGCATGTGCTGTCACTAGGGCTAAGTCTAAAGTTACTGGTGACTTAGAGGATGATGATGATGATGATGTTATCCTAGCTGACACTTTTCTTGCTAATATGGACCACTCACCAGATGAGGCAGTACCCCGTAGTGTTGATAATATGTCTCGTCAAGAGTTGGTTGAGTTGCAGGTTGCTGACCCAGAGTTGAAAGGTCTAGCTAACTCTGCTTGCAGTGAGGAAGAGTCAGCTGGTGCTTCTACTTGTTATTATATAAAGTCAGGAGTACTTATGAGGAAGTGGAGACCCCCAACAGCATCAGCCGACTGTGAATGGGAGGTTGTACATCAAGTTGTCATCCCTCGTGTTTGTAGGCAGGATATCATTAGAGTGGCTCATGATTCCAGTTTGGCAGGACACCTTGGAGTGAGGAAGACTGTGGCACGCATTTTGAAACACTTCTACTGGCCAGGTATCTTCAGGGATGTTTCCTGGTATTGTAAGCCTTGTCACACCTGTCAAGTTGTGGGGAAGTGTAATCAGACCGAAAAGGTTGCACCTCTAGTTCCCATTCCTCCTTTTGAGGCGCCTTTCACCCGTGTGTTGGTGGATATTGTGGGCCCTCTTCCTAAGACTTCTTCAGGATTTTCTTATGTGTTGACCCTGATTGATATGGCTACTCGTTATCCTGAAGCCATTCCACTTAGATATATCTCAGCAAAGAACGTGGTTAAGGAAATGCTAGGGTTCTTCACAAAGTTTGGTCTGCCCAAGGAGGTACAGTCCGACCGGGGAAGTAATTTAATGCAAATGTTTTCAAGCAGTCTCTGAAAGAGTTGGGCATCACCCAGATCACGTCTTCAGCTTACCATCCCCAGACCCAAGGAGTGTTGGAGAGATATCATCAAACACTCAAATCGATGCTCAAGAAATACTGTTTGGAACATCAGAAAGACTGGGATAAAGGTCTTCCATTTGTTGTATTTCCTGCAAGAGAATCTCCAAATGAATCACTGGGCTTCTCACCTTTTGAACTACTGTTTGGCCACGAAGTAAGAGGACCCCTTAAGCTACTCAAGGAATGCTGGCTGTCGGAGGAAGATGATGTCAACCTGCTGGAGTATGTGATGAAGTTCAAAGAACAGCTGTCCACTGCTTTACAGCTGGCGAGAGAGAATTTAGGAGCTGCTCAGGAGAAGATGAAGACTTGGTATGATAAGAAGTCCAGGTTACGCCACTTTCAGGCAGGAGATCAGGTTTTGATTCTGCTACCAATGCATGGGCAACCTCTTCAAGCCAAGTTTAGTGGTCCTTATTTCGTGGAGAAGAAACTCAGTGATGTCAACTATGTCATCGCCACACCAGATCGTAGAAAGAACAAGCAACTTTGTCACATCAACATGCTAAAGTTATATCACAGGCGGGACGAAAATAATCCAGTCTGCACTGTAGCTGTTCCACCCGAGTCTGCAAGTGAAGTTCTCCCATGCAGCATGAGCCTGAGTGGTAGTTTGGGGAAGAATCCTGATATCATGAATGATTTCCAGACTAAGCTTTCTTATCTAGCTCCCGAGGAAAGGCAGGAGTTTTCGGCATTACTGCAGGAGTACCCGCAAGTGTTCCGTGCCACTCCAGGAAGAACCACTGTGTTGATGCATGATGTCGATCTTGGAGACGCAAAGGCAATTAAATTGCCTCCTTACCGTGTGAACCCAGTGAAAGTTCCTCTCATCCAGAAGGAGCTTGGCTACCTGTTGGACCACAAGATGATTGAGCCCTGTCAGAGCGAGTGGAGTTCTCCTGTCACTCTAGTCCCTAAGCCAGGTGGGTCACAGCGGCTTTGCATCGACTACAGACGTGTTAATCAGATAACCAAAACAGACACTTACCCTCTCCCTCGCGTGGAAGATTGCATAGACAAGATCGGAAAGGCTAGGTACATAAGTAAGTTTGATTTGTTAAAGGGATACTGGCAAGTACCTATGACTGAACGTGCTAGGGAGATCTCATGTTTTGTAACACTAAGAAAGACTTTTGCATGTTCTGTAATGCCATATGGTATGAAGAATGCACCAGCCACATTTCAGAAGCTCATGAATGTTGTAACAGAGGGTTTGGCAGGGTGTGTTGTTTATATTGATGATGTATTAATCTTCAGTGACAACTGGAAAGATCACCTATGCCATGTCAGTAAATTTCTTGAGCGTTTGGTTCATGCTAATCTTGTAGCTAATTTATCAAAGTGTGAGTTTGGTCAAGCTAAAGTTCAGTACCTTGGGTATGTAATTGGTGATGGACATGTTGCACCACCAGGAGCTAAGGTTCAGGTTATAAGTGATCTTCCCAGACCTAAAAGTAGGAAAGAGCTACAAAGATTTTTGGGAATGGTAGGTTATTACAGGAGATTTGTTCTTAACTTTTCAATTCTTGTATCACCACTTACAGACCTACTGGAAAAGGGAGTTAAATTTGTCTGGACCGATAACTGTGAATCCTCTTTCAACAAACTTAAAGCTATCCTATTAAGTCAGCCAGTGCTCGCTACTCCAAATTTTGCTAAGCCTTTTAAGATGGCTGTTGATGCAAGTGATACAGGAGCTGGGGCTGTTTTGCTGCAAGAGGATGATCAGGGTATTGAACACCCTGTATCTTATTACAGTAAGAAGTTCACTCCACCTCAAAAGAACTACTCAACTATTGAGAAAGAGCTTTGGCCTTGATTTTGGGTTTACAGCATTTTTCATTTTATTTGTGTTCTGGTTTTGACCCCATAGTCATTTATACCGATCATAACCCACTGAAATTCCTTAGTAAGTTTAAAGATAAAAATCAGAGATTGACAAGATGGAGTCTACTTCTTCAGGAGTAATCATTAGACATACAGCATGTGAAGGGGAAAGAAAATGTTATTGCAGATTGCTTATCTAGACTTTAGACAGATTGTTTTAGAGTAATAAGAAATTTCCATTGTAAATTTCTTTTTCTTTTTGGGAAGGTGTTACATAGCCTATGATTTCATCATCCTTTGTGTAATTCTAACGTACAGTATGCTGCATGTTTGATCACGAGCGTGTTCTACCTCACTCCCCCCCTCCTCCCTTATAGTAGAGTAAGTCGTTCTTTCTGTTGTTCAGAGCAGGATTGCCAACTCTTTGTCCCCATGGCTTCATTTGCGCGTCCTTCTTACAAGTTGCATCAAGCTCTACCGGCCCCTATATAATGAGCTCAATCTCTACATTAATTGCCACTTAGATCTACTCCTCATTTTGTTCACATCTCTGTCCTCCCCTGTACAGTTGTTATTATTGTGAGTGCTCAGGAAGTCTCCAACCATCTAGCAGCTGTGTAATATGAGTATGAAGTGTTATTGCATTTTTTCTTGTACTGTGCAGCATGGGGTGTTAATTCTTAGGCCTAGTGGGGTTTTTGTGATTAATGTAAAGTTTTACTGTCAGCCAATTGTTAATAATAGTTTGTATCTGTAATAATTTATCTTGCATTAACTGAGCATTATCCAGTGTATTGTCATTTTATCAGGGCTGACTTAGATAAATTTACTCTTGCTAATTTCGTGTTAATAGAGGCTATTGCAGTTAACCATATATTTAACCTGTTTTTTGCCATTACATTATCCTTATGAGTCCTGAATGTTTTGTTGTTAGTTTGAGCATTAAACTTTAACTTGTAATTTTACCTAACTCTTTTGTTTTGAACCTGGAACTTTACGGGACAGTAGTGATTTTTAGTATTCTCACTTTATCTTTCTCTGTTCCGTAACAATATGTATATATATATATATATATATATATATATATATATATATATATATATATATATATATATATATTGCCAGATTTCCATCTCAGTTATTATATGCCCATTTATCTCCTCTCTACCATGACCTGCTGGCTTAGTTTGTTCTTGTTTTTCCATACAAAGTCCTGCTAGCCTTGTTTATTCTTGTTACTTACAATCACTGCTTGCCACACCCAGCCACCAGGCAGCAGTGTGAACTATGCCCCTTGCTGCGGCAGTTACTGTCACTCTGGCATTGGTCGTACTATAGTCACGGCGCACGACTCTTAGGTTACCATTGTCTTACCCTGGCAACCTACCATTCAGAAGTGCATCCGATTTCGTATCATATTATACACGAATCATATTATTATGCACGAATATATTATACACGAATATTATCATACACGAACATATTATACTCGAATCACACTTGTCTCATATTATACACGATATCGGATGCACTATTGAGGGGTAGGTTGCCAGGGTAAGATGATGATAACCTCAGAGTCACTCGCCGCGACCAACTCTCTTCCTTTTATTCATCAATGATCTTCTAAGCTGTACATCTAACCCTATCCACTCATACGCTGATGACTCCACCCTTCACCTTTCCATTCGGTTCCCGCAACGCCCATCTCAACAGTTACTTCAACAAACAAGGGATGAGGCTATGCCACACCTAATGTCTGACTTGGCTCGTATCTCTGACTGGGGTAAAAATAATATGGTTGTCTTTAATGCATCTAAGACTCAGTTCTTACACCTATCAACCCGACAAAATT
This sequence comes from Coenobita brevimanus, assembly GCF_032717465.1. NCBI lineage: Eukaryota > Metazoa > Arthropoda > Malacostraca > Decapoda > Coenobitidae > Coenobita > Coenobita brevimanus. The sequence goes on along the minus strand of NC_137030.1, from coordinate 12,303,636 downwards.
TTCCACAGGTATACCCACTAATGTTTAATAATATTCAGCTTAATCCTGCATCATCCTTGAACATGCTTGGGGTTTCATTTACTCGGGACTTATCTTGGAAAGATCATATTACATCTCTTGTAAAATCTGCTTCCAAGAGATTGGGTGTGCTAAGCCGACTCCGCTCTTTCTTTACCCCTGCACAATTGTTGACTCTATACAGGGGTTTTATCCGCCCCTGTGTGGAGTACAACTCTCATGTGTGGGGAGGCTCCCCACATACAGCTCTTCTCAATAGCGTGGAGTCAAAGGCTTTTCGTCTCATTAACTCTCCTCCTCTTACTGACTCCCTTCAACCTCTGTCTCTTCGTCGCACTGTTGCATCTTTATCTCTTTTCTATCACTACTTTAATGGTCACTGCTCCTCTGAACTGTCTGCTTGCATTCCTCCACCTCTACGACGGGCGCATAGCACCCGTCTGGCAGCAAACTCTCATCCCTTTTCTGTCCAACTCTCTAATGCAAGAGTTAACCGTTACTCCCAGTCTTTCATTTATGCAACAGGTCAGCTCTGGAACTGTCTCCCTCTGTCTATATTTCCAGCTGCCTATGATCTCCAGTCTTTCAAACGCAGTGTGTCCAGGCATCTCAAAATGATCGGATCTTGAATTTGGCTCTCTATTGTATTTTGTTTTTCTCTTAGAAAGAACTGTTACTGCGGGCTCATGGCCTTTGGTTCCTTCTTCCTCGCATTAAAAAAAAAAAAAAAAAAAAAAAGACACGCCCGAAGGAGTTGGGTTCCGGGCACGTCAGCGATCTGGGGAAGGGAAGAACCTGACAAGGGAAAGACCCAACAAGTAAAATCCCGGACCTAAGAGGAATTACAAAGCAAACACGAAAATATTTCCTCACACTAAAGAGCAATAGCAATGAAAACACTCGAATATTCTCCCAGACCGTAGCAGTAACAAAGAAAACACTCAACCCAGACCAAAGAGCAATTCATCAGTGTGAGTAAAAGAAGGTTGTTCGATTGTGAACAGCAAAATCATCATAATTCCTAGTCTAACAATACTGGGACTCTAACACATTACTGTGAAAAGTGTGTTGGGTTCCGAACATCTCATCACTGGGTTTGGAAAGTTATTGGTCACTGTTCTTTATTTATCGTAAGGAAGCTGATCAGTTTGAATTTCCGCAGTAGTGCCTGGCATGGAAAGCAGTCAATAAACAATATTCCCCAAGACCGTACAGCAGTTTATCAGTCTGAGAAAACGAAGAATGAGAAAGGAAGGGAAAGCACTGGCCAGGTAATCCTCCAGACCAAAGAGTTATTCGTCACCTAAGAAGGAGTAACTGACAAGGAAAGCATTCAACATCCCCCCTCCCCCCACCGAAGTGCAATTCATCGATCTGAGAAAAGGTGTAAGTGATTTCCGAAGTGTGTTTGGAGTCTTGGTATCACATATTAATTCTGTTTATTCTGCACGTCACACTTCCATATCTCATCATATATTACTGATGGAAACTATAATATCAAAACGATATAAATAACAAGTGAGTATGAGTGTGTAATACATTAATAACTTGCGAAGAAAAAGGTCCTACGTCACTTACAAAGCACTCACAAAAGACTACATTCACCTATGGGCCTAGACGAAGAAGTTGGTTGGGACACTTCAGCAATCTGGGAAACGAACATTAACCGTCAAAGGAAACCACTAAACAAACATTCTCCCATATTGAATAAGCTGTAGCCTGGGAAACTGCGATCACGTGACAAAGAGCAGACCATAAATGACAAGCAAATCACCCAATATTGTCCCAGACCAAAGGGCAATTCACCGATCTGGGAAACGAAAATTTTAGTTAACAAAGAAAAAAAAAAATCCCCCACTGGAGTGCCATGGACTCAGGCAGGCCAAGGCAGCGACCTAAGAGAAATTTTACAGGAAACATACTGTACGTGTACTGGATATGGATCTTGTGTTTTTGTTTATTAATAAGGGAGACCAAGAATGACATGCTGGGATGGAATGGAGATATTTGAGAGAGGGGGCTGTGAGCTGGAGGTATGGCAGCCACATGGCAGAACAGGGCGATGTGTAGGCGATTTGTGTGTGATTATCCCTTAAGGGATTAAGGCGTCTGTGTACAGGTAGATAGAAATTTGAGTATGACTGAAAACTCCAAACACAACTAATTTCATTACTAAAAGACGAAATATATCCAAGTCACCTACGTACCCTTGTAATATATGCTATAGTTGCGCTCAGGTAAGTTGTCAGTTGAAGCTTACAAATGTTTCATTTATAAAGTAGTTGTGCTCAGGCAAGTAATTTGTCAGTTTAAGTTTACAAATTTCATTTAGCTATTTCAGCTCTGATTGGGAAAGTGAAAAGAGTGTGCTAATAGTCTGTTGAATAACGACTATTTTTACTATAATCTGGCCCAGTTTACACATTTTTGTAGCTTATTTCACGTAGGACAGTAGATGAAAAAGACAGTATCATGTCTCTACATCCGTTCGATAGAACTTCTTCGTGAATAACATATTCAAGTCTTATAATTAGTTACAACACAGCATTCAAGATGATGACAGCTGTTTTAGGCCATTAGAATAAAGAATATATTTCACTACGATGATGTATTTTGTATTTTCATATTGCCATCACCAGACAGTCGGTTTTGGAGCGATTTTTCTAACTGGACAGGTTAGACATGATGTTCATAAATCCTTTCACAGCTGAGATCTTTCATAAAGCTATATAACCACTAAAATCTGGCTTGATAAGGTCATTATTCTCTTAGTGTGTTACATGTCTCAAAGCCATTCCGTCGGCATTCCTTTTTGCAAGCGCTGAAGGCAACACGGAACTTTTAAAACATCTGTCTATATAAGCTGAAGCCCAGAGTAATCAATGGCTAAAACGGTAGTTTTCCTACAACATGTGGTTAATGAGGACAGCAAGTGGACGAGTAAGTCATATCCAACCTCCCCTCTTGGTTGAACAAGGACCGGTACAAAGTCCGCCTCCTACAGTAATAAGAAAACATCGTAAAATGATTGACCCCATGCCGTCAGATTCTCTACTAAACCAACCATTACCAGAGTTGGCGCCTCTTTACAACAACCCTCTTGAAAATGATGTAGGTTTCGTCTTCCAACTACAAAATACATTCTGAACCAAAGACCAATGGGTTATAAGAAGAATTAGGGAATCAGCGTGCATGCTGTAAGAAATGGGTCAGCATCGCAAGCCAGTGTCTCGTAAGGAGGTGTCTCAGCCACGTCATCTGACGGTCTGACCAGCAGCTACTCATTGATACAACAACGCATGTGCTAACTGCTGCTTCACAGTTGGCTTCACTCAATTATCTTCATCGCGAACAAACCCTTTACGGAACACCTTTAGCACAACCACTGTTAAACACTTCAGTTCAGTAACGTATATTTTATTTTATGCCTGGTATATTCAGATCTACTAAGGAGAGATTTTTTCGAATATAAAGGGGTTAAATGTAGAATACGAGAGGTCTTTCCTAAGCTGAATAAAATAGTCTATAAGTAAGAAGGTGAAAGAAGATGTCATCGAACTGAAAAAGTTAAAATGCTCATCAATCACATTAGTATTGACAAACTGTATACTGATGATAACAGTACTATTAATAATTACCTCTGATTATGGTACTGAACGAGATGACTCACTCCGGCGAGACTTTGAATAAACATAAATGAAACCTAGGCCAATTGCCAGTGAATCATTTGAAGCAGTACGTCTTGTGTTTAGTTCAACCCAATGACCTCTCTCTCTCTCTCTCTCTCTCTCTCTCTCTCTCTCTCTCTCTCTCTCTCTCTCTCACACACTCTCTCTCTCTCTCTCTCTCTCTCTCTCTCTCTCTCTCTCACTGTAACGTCTTTCTTTCTTTTTCACGTCTTTTTCACTTTTCTCACGTCTTTCTATGTATCTTCATTCACGTCTTTCTTTTTTTTCTTTCTTTCTTTTCCACGTCTTTCTTTTTTTCATTCTTTTTTCACCTCATTCATTCATTCTTTATCCATGTCTTTCTTTATTTTTACGTCTTTTTTCTTTCATTTTTTCGCGTGTTTCTTCCCTCATTTCTTTCTCTCTACTACCCAATACTGTAAACACGTCACACAGGTGTTACATGTTTTTCATCACACATTCTTGCAATCTCTTGATATCTTCAGCTTCGGGTAGACTTTTTCGAATTGCAGGAGGCTATACTTATCTCTCGTTTATCTCCTTTTCACTAGACGTCATTCCTATGATAAATAAGACTAGAAAGAGAAGGAAGAAGCTACAAATTTACGTCATCGCCGTGACGAGGCGAAACAGCTTTGGGAAGGGTTATTGAATGAAAATTATGCGGTAAATTAAATAATGATAGTGATTGCTTCAGTGTCCTTAAGATCAGTGATAATGATCATAATAATGATGATGATGATGATGATGATAATAGTAATAATCTATTTATCTATTGCAAGACGCCTTAATTCTGTAAGAGGTGGCCACAAACAAACTGCCTCCATGTCGTCTTGTCCCTCTCCATTTCACTGCCCTGCTCCCAGTGCACACACTCCTGCCTCATATACTTCTCCATTCCATACCTCCATCTCATCCTGGGCCTCCACATCCCTCTACCCCCCCCCTCCACCTCACTCACATACACTCTCCTCGTCAGTCTCTGACTCTCCATCCTCTCCACATGGCCAAACCACTTCAGTGCGTTTCTAACGATTCCTATCACATCCATATCCACACCACAACGCTCCTGCACTTCGTCATTTGTCAGTCTGTCTCTCCATGTGACTCCACATGCTCCTCTCAAATAACTCATTTCCACTGCTCTCACTCATGACTTCCGTCCCTCCAACAAGGTCCAAGCTTCACTTCCATACGTTAGAGTTGGTATCACAATACTGTCATGTAGCAACTTTTTCACTTCCATGTTCACTTCCCTCTTTCTTATCATTGCTTTCAAGGAACCAGCAACCTTTCTTCCCTGTTGTACCCTTTCAAGCACTTCATCCTCAAAAACTTCATCCTCACTCATCACACAACCCAAGAACTTAAACACACTCACATTTTCCTTTTCCTCCTCATCAAGCCTCACTGTACATTCACTGACTTCACTTCTCTCGAACACTATAACTTTACTTTTCCCTACATTCATCTTTAGATTCCGTTTCTTACACACTCTCCCAGTCTCATCCGCAAAGCCTTGCAGCTCCCCTTCTTCTTCACTTAACAATACAGTATCATCTACAAACAACAGTTTGCAGAGTTTTCAAACACTGCCCTCTCTCACTAGGGCTGCTCCAACATCCACTGCCCTACCTGTATCTCTTTTATAACCCCATCCATATACAGATTGAACAACCATGGGGACATAACTCATCCTTCTTTCAATCCAGTCTTCAGATAGAAAAATTCACTCAGTTCACTACCCACACACACTGTCGCCTTAGCACCCTCATACATACTCTTCACGGCATTCAACAACTTCCCATCTACTCCATATATTCCTAATACTTTCCACAATCCTTGCCTATCCATCCTGTTATATGCTTTCTCCAAATCCATGAAGAATGCATACAACTTCTTTCACTTCTCTAGAAACTTTTCCACTAAAGATCTAAGAATGAATATCTGATCTAAACAACATTTTCCCTTCCTAAAACCTCCCTGTTCTTCTCCAACTAATTCCTCGGTTATTCCCCTAACTCTGTCAATAGGTATCCTACCATATACTTTTCCTATTACACTAAGCAGACAAATGCCCCTGTGATTACCACATACTTCTTTTTCCCCTTTTCATTTGTACAAGGGAATAATTATACCTGACTTCCAATCCTCTGCGAATTTACCTTCCTCTCAGGCCAATCTGCACATCTTCCATATCCATTCTACCACGATGTTTCCCCCATGCTTCAGCATTTCACCACACACTCCATTAATTCCTGGGGCTTCCCCCATTTTAACCTTCTTCATTGCTTCCACAACTTCCATCCTACTAAATTCTTCCTGTCTTCTCACCTCCTTCCTTCTCCCAGCCATTTCCCAGCCACGTACACTCGTATTACTTTCATTCTCTATGTTCAACAATTTCAAGTGTTCTCTCCATCTGCCTACTTTTTTTTCCCCCTTCTCCACTAGTAATCTACCATTTTTATCTTTCACTCCCCAACTAACTTCTTTGCCACCCTGTCTCACTCTCATTACCTCTTTCAAGAACATTTTCTTACATTCCCTCCACTTTACCCTCATATCCCTTCCAAATTCCTCATTCACTCTCTGCTTACTCTCTCTTACTAATCTCTTCATCTATCTCTTCCTCTATACTAACTCTGTCTTCTGTCTCTCAATTTCTTCGACTCCCCTTTTTCTCATGCACTCCCTATATGCTTTCCTCTTTTGTGCCACAACGTCTCTCACCTCTTCATTCCACCATGCTGTTCCCTGCATCCTTTTTCATCATCTCTTCACCCCACACACCACCTCACATGCTGTACAGATCTTTTCTTCGAATATCTTGCACACTTCTTTCACGTTCCCCATCTGCTCTAATCCATACTTACTCAATCGTTCCTCCACTTTTATATTCTGCCTTTGTTCCATCCTCTTGTAACCATTCCAATCTCCTTGTCTGAGTTATTTCCTCCTGTCCTTCCCTTCTTTTATTTCTTCATTTCATTTGTACCTTGATTTTGACCACCACCAAGTGGCGGTCAGAAAGTTCACTCCCCCAGACTCTATATAATTTTGCATCCATTACACGCCTTCTCATCCTTTCTTCCACACATCCATAATCAATCATTGCCTTCAGTTCATTCAGTTCACCACCCACCCTTCTTATCACTTGTCATGTATACCTACGGATAATTTTGTGCCTGAAGAGGGTACTGGCTATCATCAGCCTCCTTCCAGCACAAATATCCATTAAAGCACTGCCATTCTCATCCATCTCTGCAGGCACACCCTACTCACCAACTACTCCATCCACCTTCACACTCCCTACATTTCCATTCTTATGTCCAATGAAAAACACTCTCTCATTCCTTTCAAACTTTTCCATGCACGCTTACACATTTTTCCAGAACTCTTCTCTCACTCTGCTTACACGATCTTGCGTTGGCGCATACATGCACAGAACCGATCACATTTGCAGTCCAACTTTCAATCTTACCCACACAATCCTTGAGCCAACTGATCCATACTCTCATATATTCTTCTTCTATCTGTTACTCACAACAATACACATTCTTGCTTTTGCCCTCTCACTCTCACCTACTTCTGTGCATACTGTATACCCCATTCATATTCCCATTCTCTCACACTCTCACCTCGCCATATGGTTTCAGTTAATCCACACACATCCACTTTCGCACCCTCAAGCACCTGGACAATCTCTCTCTCACCTCATCATTTGCATCCCTTACATTCCATGCAGCTATCCGTACCATGTCCTTTGTTCGGTCCTTAGTCGTCACCTTTTGGTCAGTCCTGGTCCGAGGCTTCTTGCTCGTATTTTTAGTTATTTGTTTTACGGGAAGGGGCATTAACCCTCCGCCAACCCACTTGTCACTTGGGGAACACGTGTTGCTTGGTTATAAGGTTACCACCCAGAGCTGAAAATTATTTCCTGGTTCACAGGAAACTATTTGGCTTGCCACTCAATGTAGAGCTACCCTGACAACAGAGTACCACTTCACTAAGTGGGTGGATGATGGGCCCCCCCACCTACCACTAATAATAAAAATAATAATAATAATAATAATTATATAACAATAATAAGAAAACAACCGCAAAACATCAACAACAAAACAAAAATAAATAATAATAACAATTCTACTACTAATACTACTGCTATTACCAGGGGCGCAGCCAGAAATATAATTCGGGTGGGCCATAAACCTAGCCCCCACCACCCCCACGCCTAGCACTTAAGGACGCACTGCGCTATACATATTCCGTAGTTAAGAGTTCCACTAAGTTGCCTGTAGCTATTTATGCTGAAAAAAAAAAAAAAATCACTGAGAAGTATGCATTTTATAATCATAAAAGGCTTTGTCCACCCCTTGCATCGTAAAAGGTACAGTTCCTGCTAATAAGACTGGTCCACCAATGATACACTGCCGAAGATCATCATCAGTATACAGTATATCATCACAAACTGGCCAGTTGTATTTCTCAGTTCTTCTCCTTTCCAAAAATTTCTTTCTACAACTCTTTTTCCCTACTTTAAACACTGTACCAATATATGTTTTTTTGCCATAATCCACATCACAGTATTTTCTCTCTTCACGGCATGCATGCAACTTGAAAATGAGGAATATATACTTGTTGACACCCCAAACCACCATAAATACAGCAAACTATAAAATATAGTAGTATATAATGCACGAAAAGTAGGTTTTTCCTTGAGAAAATCACAAATGAAATTGTTGTCCTAACTCACCTTGGGTAAAAAAAAAAAAAAAAAAAAATGGTGGGCGAGTCGGGACAATTGGCTATTAATCCTTAATCACTGTAAAAATGCATATGCTGCAAAAATCACACACACACCAAAAAAAAAACTATGACAATTGAAGCTTTCATCCACCAAAAAGTAGACCTTTAGCTTTAAAACTGACTGTGGGAGAAGAAAATTGGCAAAGTATGTGTATTTTCAAAAATTAAAGGCCAAAATGCTACCCTTTCATATTTGCATATTTTTTCATGCATTATTCGTGGTTCTATAGATAATTAGTATTAACAACATTTGTAAAGTTGGGGCAGGACTACTGAATGAGCACCATAAAATGGAAATGTCTGGGCATTTGGCATTGGATTGCCCACTGTTCCTACTCACCCCGTGTCCCCGTACTGTCCCAACTCACCACACTCAGTGCTAATGTCTACGAAAATCCATTGTCTGTTAAATACTTCACTTAGTTCACACAGGGGCACAGATACCTAAAGCCTGAAATATATCACAAGGAAAATCTTGAGCAATCAATGGCTTCCAGTTTCTGCGTGCACCTACACTTATGTAGAGCTTATGGCATGACATTATCATTTGTTATTATTACTGGCAAGCTCATGGAATGACATTATCATTTGTTATTATTACTGGCAAGCTCATGGAATGACATTATCATTTGTTATTATTACTGGCAAGCTCATGGAATGACATTATCATTTGTTATTATTACTGGCAGTAATAATATCCTCTACAATGTAATGCATTTGGTAAACATAAACTGACCTTTTAGAACTTGAACTAATGAAGTCGAATATACTTGATTGCTGCGAATGCTTCCATTTCATAATAAAGTGATCCAGGGAAACCCACGGAATACGTCTTTTCACTTCTTGTCACAGTACAGCGTGCAAGTAGCGTAATTGGCAAGTTGTATGGACTGGTCACTGGTGCAACACGATCTAATGAGAGTTGACTGATGACTGATGGCACAGGACGGTGATGAGCGAGTGACTTTCAGCTACTGGCCGATAAACGTTGCCACGATAGTTTATTTTTCTTGCCAGTTCTGCCACATGTAGGCCTACATGCCCATTGGTACTCCTAACTAGTTGATTACATAAACCTATTAGTAGCGGAGTTAACCATTTTGAAGATAATATGTCATAAGGTACATAAAAAAATTGAACATATCGCAGAGTGGCACATATTTCTTGCTTCCTTTCCTGCCTCCTCTCCCCACTCGTCCGGGCGCCAACGGCTCCCCGTGCTTAAGTTCGAATATCTGTCTCGCACCTACAGTGTTCTTCAAAAGTATATATGTGTATACAAGACTTTTTACTCAGAATTGCATATTTTTCAGTTCTCCAAATATGTGACATACCGAGAGTTACACCCTTGATTAAACAAGAATTCAACATTTAAGATTCGCAGTCAATTCTCGAACACACGTAGAATTTCGGGGGGGGGGGGTGGCCCTGTGCCCTCCTCTGGCTGCACCAATGGCTACTACTACTGCTACTACTACTACTACTACTACTACTACTACTATTACTACTACTACTACTACTACTACTACTATTCTATCTATCTGTTTGTCTATTGCCAGAAGCCAAAATCCCGTAAGAGGTGGCCACAAACAAATCGCCTCCATGTCACAATGTCCCTCACCATTCCACTGCCCTGCTCCCAGCTCACCCCCCCCTCCCTTCTCTCATATACCTCTCTACTCCACACTAATCATCATCACCATCATCCGGACCTCCTTTCCCACCATTGGACAGGGTGAGGAGTAGCAACGTCCAGACAACCAAAGTTTGCCCAATTCAATAGGCCACGCTTCCATTCACTCATCATTAAAGCCCTCGAAATCCTGGCTTCATCAGATAGTTAAAAAAAATAAATAATCACCATGTTCTGTACCTTCACATATATCTATTTTACTGAGGCAATCCGAAAGCTGTCATGTTAAAAAAGGGTGCCAAATCCCTTGTTATGTGCTTCTCTGCACAATACTCATCCGTCCAGCTCGGTCTCTTGTCAGTCCCTTACCCTCACCAACTTCCATATTTCTCTTCCCCACACACCCAACATATTCCTCCACCTTCTTGGCCTACATCGCCTCCTCCCTCCTTCAAATTCGTTCAGATATACCTTTTTCGCCACGCTGTCATCCATTCTCTTCACATAACCAAACCATCTCAGTACGCTGTCTTCGATTTTGGTGTCCACAGACTTCCTCACCCCACATCTTTCACGAATCACATTTTTCTGTATCATATCCCCTCTCTGTACTCCACATGCAATCCTCGGGAGTCCCATCTCCACTGCACTTAATCTTGACTTTTCATTTTCATGCCACACCATAGTCTCACATCCGTATGTTTATAGCTGGCACTACCACCCTTTCTTTTAAGCCTCACCCAACTGCAACACTCAAGGCCATGTTTCTTATCATGGCCTTCACAGCATCAACTACTTGCCTTCCTTGTGTCATTCTACTCTCCACTTCTTTTGCACATTTTCCTTTCTTTTCTATGACTGTGCTCCGGTACTTGAACTCTCATCAATGCCACCTACACTGTAACATCACACTGAGAGTCACCTTCTCTCTCAATAATCATCACTTTACTCTTTCTTTTCTACATTTACTCTCAAGGCACGACGCTCACAGACGTCTACATAACTCTGTACTAGTCTACCAAGCTCTTGTCTGGTATTTGCAAGTAGCACTGCATCATCAGTATACAACAAATTTGAGATATTCTATCCATCACCATTCATTACCAACGCCATCCCTCTCTCCATTGCTTGTGTTTTTACTTCTCTTATCACCCCATCCATATATATATTGAACAAGCATGGGGACATCACACAACCGTGTCTCTCGCTTACACTGATCGTGAACCATTTACTTAGATGCCCATTTACCCTTACACATGCCTCACTACCATCATAAAAACTCTTGACGCCACCTAGCAGCTTGCCATCTACACTGTACATGCGTAAAACCTTCCACATTCCTTCTCTGTCTACTTTGTCGTATGCTTTTTCCAGATTTATAGATGACATAAACACCTTATGGTCCTTCTCACAACCTTCCTCCACTATCTGTCTCACTGCAAATATTTGATCCACACATCCTCTGGCACCCACCTTGTTCGTCACTCACTAGAACTTATGCTATCTATTTTACTTTCTCAATAATAATTCTTCCATATACCTTCTGTACAACGTGCAATAGACTTACGCCGCGATAATTCTTGCACTCACTTCGCTCACCTTTATTTGTGTACAGGGGTACAATCACTGCCTCTCTCCACTCTAGTGGCACAGTTTCACTTATCCATGCCTTCTTACACATCTCCAAAAAGCACTTCATTTCGCTCTTTCCACTACACTTAATCATCTCTGCATACACCTCATCTACCTCATCTATCCCAGCTTCTTTCCCTTTTTTCAGCCACTTCACAGCGTTCTTCACCTTTGCGAGTGTCACGTTTCCTATCGCTGCATTCCTTCTCTGTATGACTCCAAAACCAATCATGTTATCAGTCGCTTTGCCCTCTCCATTCCCTTTCATCAGAATTTCGAAATATTTTTTTCCATCTGATCCTTTCTTCAGTCCTGTGGGTTAATACTCTACCAGTTACATCCTTCACACTTTCGCTTTTCTTTCCATTGTCACTTCAACACTTCCGAACCTCTTTCCAGAATAACTTTCTTATTTCAGAGTGGATTGCATTCATTTTTTTTTTTCCTAGATCATCATTTACCTCATTCTTTTTCCTCTTCACTAGTCTCGTTACTTGCTTCTTGATCTCAGTATATTCATTTCTTACTGTAGTTCAACTGAACCCCAGAGCTGTATCCACTATAGCCACTACTTCCCCTTTTCCTCCACTGCTCTCTTAACCTCTTCATCCCACCATGCAGCACCTTTCTTCTTTGTTGTTTTTCTTGCCACACGACACACTGCTTTAGCATTCCTAATTAAGCAGTCCCTATATGTATTCCACAGGCTGTCCAGATCCATTACTTTGCAATTCACTGACTCTAACTCCTCCCCTACTTTGGCCCTGTATTCATCTGCCATTTCTTGGATCCTCAGCATCTCGATTATCAGTCTGTCTCCCTCACTGCTCCTCTCTCTCTTGGTTCACTTCATCTTGTCAGCTTCTTGCATACCTCAGTCATATGATCTGACAGACCTCCATATCGTCCTAACAGCCGTCATATCAGCAACACTACCCAACATCGAATTATCTACGAACACGTAATCAGTCAGGCTCCTTTAACATAATCCCCATTCCCTCTATATCGTGTATATTTTTGTGTTTGAAATAAGAATTACAAATGCACATCCTTCTTTCCTGACACATGTCCTTCAGTCGTTTCCCATTATCATTCTCTCTTGGTATTCCATTATTACATATTATATTATTCACAGGACCAGTGCCTACTCTACCATTCATATCACCAGTTACAGTCATTTTATAATTCCCCGGCATTTCTCCTACTACTTCATCTAGCTCATCCCAAAACAAAAATAACATGAATGAATAAACAACTGCTACAACAAAAACAACAACAACAACAACAACAACAATAATAATAATAATAATAATAATAATAATAATAGGAATAATAATAATAGGAGTAGACTGTAGCACCAGTCGAGCAGGGCAGTACTCCCAAGGTGGGTGGAAAGCTGATGACAGGGAGACCTGGAGCTCCCGTTTCATCAGCCTCAGGACTAGTTCCTGACCATCCCCCTTTGCTGAACTTTATCAGTGCTTCAGTAACACAGAGAGTAGGCCAGCATGCTCTCCAATACAAGTTTCTCTAACTGTCATCACCAAACTACATGCACAGCACACAGTACACTACCTTTTCAAAACTTAAAAAAGGAAAATAGCATCAATCACGCCTCGGAGTCCCCGGGGGGGGAGGGGCATAAATTCCCCCACCATCCACCCCTCTCCCGGTGACGACTCAGACAGATGCCTGGAACCACTGCCTGACTCACTTCTTCATTTCTGCAACATTCACAGCCTTTCCTCTAACTTTCTCTCTGTTGAACACCACCTCTCCTCCTCTAAACCTCACCTTCTCTTCTTGACGGAGATTCAGCTGTCTGAGGCAACTGACAGCAAATCCTTTTCTGTTTCCTCCTACTTTCTCTATACTCATTTCAAAGCCAAAGGTGGCTGTTGTGTATATGTACGCAATGATTTATCTTGCCCTCGTGTTCCTGAATTTGATTCTTCTGAATTCTCTGCTCTCTGGCTTCAGCTTTTTTGCCATTCTCTGACTAAATATATCTGCGCTGTTTACTTATCTCCTAATTCTACTGACTATGAAAAATTCTTTGACTATCTTACTTCTGCAATGGAACACATTCTATCCATTTCTCCTCTCTCTGAAATCTCCATTCTAGGAGATTTCAATGTTCACCACCAACTTTGGCTCTCCTCTCCTTTCACTGATCCACCTAGTGAACAAGCCTACATCATTTCTATCCTTAGCCCGTTCACTGCGTCAATGTTTGTTTCCATGTACATCCCCTATGTGGCAGTTTTCAAATATTTAGGAAACACTATTAGAAGAAAATAATGTTGTCAAAAGATAGGGAAAAAATCTCGAGTACAATGGTACACAATATAGTAAACAAAAAAATTACCTCTGAAACAGGTCCATGAAGTAATAAACATTCCCTGTGCAGTGGTGCCAGGCGAACGATGTTTTATGGTTGCACTGTGTCTTCAGTGTCAATCTTGCGATCAGATAAGGTATAAATCAACATCTGAACCATCACTGTCATCATCTAACAACGTATCGCTATCATCACTACAGAGATTTCATCCAATATTTGCTTGGGCTACGGCTAGCGGCGGCATGGAGAAGATTTCGTACCATTACCTTCTTCATATTATAAGATAATTGAGCTGAGCTCTTCTCCTTGTAAAAATGCATAATCTATGTATGGCAATATTCTATAGGATGCCATGAGTTGCTGACAGATTTATTTCGTGCCATTTCTGACAGCGGAATTTTTGAAAACAGGAAATCATATGTGATACAGCTGCAGTCAGAGCCATTTGGACTCAAATATCATATATGATACAGCCGCAGTCAATGGGTTAATGACCTACAGCAGCATGTACAGCACCCTACCCGTATCCCTGACCATCTTGGAGAGAGCTCCATCATACTTGACCTCTGCCTTACAACTAATCCTTCTGCTTACACTGTTAATCTTTCCATTCCATTGGGCTCCTCCGATCACAACCTTATTACCTTAACCTTTCCTATCACTCCGGTACGGCCTGCGGACCCTCCAAAGAAATGTCGTCTGTGGCACTTTGGAGCTGCAGACTGGGAGGCCCTCAGGCAGTACTTCATTGATTTTCCAAGGAATGATTATTATTTCCATGGTTGGGAGCCATCTGAATGTGCCGCCGCATTACGGAGGTTATTCTCTCGGGCATGGAAGCATATGAGGCGCTTGGAGGGAAAACCAGGTAAGCGCCATCCCGGCCAGAAACGGAGTTACATATACCACTTTATTCCCCAAATCCTCTTCTACCACTACAACAAGGGTTTAAGTGAAAAAGATGTCCGTAAGATGGTTGAAAATTACGATTTTTAAAAGGCTGTGAATGACCGTACTGCTATTGATAGCCAACCACACCATGACATTACCATTAGGTCCATTTTGGCTTAATATTTTCTTCTCCCAAGTACCGCATCCTTGGAAACCAACATCATGTCCGGTTTTCCTACTTGAGTTAAGGCGATTTTACCATAGTATTCATGTCAAAACACGCACTTATTGTAAGCCGAATGTATGTGAGGCTAAGAGTGAGAGGGAAAACTTGGTGAGCGCCACACAGCAGGAGGTGGCTGAAGGACGCGCCAATCGCGTGGCTCGACGCATACCACCAAGCTTCTTTTTATGACACCACCATAATGGCACATGTCCTTACTTACCTACTGACATTTTTAGTCTCAGTATCTTATAGCTGACCTACAATAACACATATTAGGGGTAAAAGTACTGCTACTTTGTCGTCAATTGTTGTCTAACAAGAGGAGAAAGAAGATGTTATTGAATTTTTTCATTTAAAATACCACTAATTATCAGCGTCTGAGTATCATTACAGAAAAGTAGATGAATTAGGCTACATGGAAAAAAAAAAGACAAGAACAGAATATCTTCCTTGGTTGAAAAGTTATGTCATATTAAAAGTACACAAACTTTAACAGCGTTTTTTTTTTTTTTTTTTTTTGCGCTTACCTGGTTTTCCCTCTAATGGTCTCATATATTCCATTCTCATAGCCTTTGACTAATGCAAGAAAGCCCTGGTTTAATCACGCATGTTCCAATGCAGTCCACAACAAGGAGGGGGCCTATAATAGGTATCGGAGCCAACTCACCCCTGAATCTATCTATCTATTGCCAGACGCCTCAATCCCGTTTGGGGTGGCCACAAACAAATAGCCTCCAAGTCGCCCTGTCCCCCGCCATTTCACTGCCCTGCTCCCAACTCACACCTCTCTCTCTCATATACCTTTCCACCCCATCCCTCCATCTCATCCTCAGCCTCCCCCTCCCTCTTCTCCCCTCCACCTCACTCACATACACTCTCTTCGTCAGTCTTTCACCCTCCATCCTCTCCACATGGCCAAACCACCTCAGTGTGTTCCTCATAACGCTTCCTATCACATCCACATCCACACCACAATTCTCCTTTATATCCTCATTCGTCAGCCTGTCTCTCCATGTGACTCCACAGGCTCCTCTTTAATAACTCATTTCCACTGCTCTCACTCTTGACTTGTGTCCTTCCAACAACGTCCAAGCTTCACTTCCATACGTTAGAGTTGGTATCACAATACTGTCATGTAGTAACTTTTTCACTTCCATGCTCACTTCCGTTTCTTATCACTGCTTTCAAAGACCCAGCAACCTTTCTTCACTGCTGTACCCTTTCAAGCACTTCACCCTCCAAACCTCCATCCTTACTCATCACACTACCCAAAATTTTAAGACATCTTTCCTATCACAACCTTCTTTCCGATCGTCAGTATGGGTTCCGTCAGGGACGCTCCACTGGCGATCTTCTCACCTACCTTTCAGACTCCTGGTCATCCTCCTTTCGGGACTGCGGCGAAAGCTTTGCCATTGCACTTGACATCTCAAAGGCTTTCGATCGAGTCTGGCATAAATCTTTAATTTCCAAACTGCCCTCCTACGGTTTCTATCCTTCTATCTGTGCCTTCATCGCTAGCTTCCTTTCTGGTCGTTCTATAGCCGCTGTTGTAGACGGCCATCGTTCTTCTCCTAGATCTATCAACAGTGGTGTTCCTCAGGGCTCTGTCCTATCACCAACTCTCTTCCTTTTATTAATCAATGATCTTCTAAGCTGTACATCTAACCCTATCCACTCATACGCTGATGACTCCACCCTTCACCTTTCCATTCGGTTTCTGCAACGCCCATCTCAACAGTTACTTCAAGAAACAAGGGATGAGGCTATGGCACACCTAATGTCTGACTTGGCTCATATCTCTGACTGGGGTAAAAATAATATGGTTGTCTTTAATGCATCTAAGATGCAGTTCTTACACCTATCAACCCGACAAAATCTTCCACAGGTATACCCACTAATGTTTAATAATATTCAGCTTAATCCTGCATCATCCTTGAACATGCTTGGGGTTTCATTTACTCGGGACTTATCTTGGAAAGATCATATTACATCTCTTGTAAAATCTGCTTCCAAGAGATTGGGTGTGCTAAGCCGACTCCGCTCTTTCTTTACCCCTGCACAATTGTTGACTCTGTACAGGGGTTTTATCCACCCCTGTGTGGAGTACAACTCTCATGTGTGGGGAGGCTCTCCACATACAGCTCTTCTCAATAGAGTGGAGTCAAAGGCTTTTCGTCTCATTAACTCTCCTCCTCTTACTGACTCCCTTCAACCTCTGTCTCTTCGCCGCACTGTTGCATCTTTATCTCTTTTCTATCTCTACTTTAATGGTCACTGCTCCTCTGAACTGTCTGCTTGCATTCCTCCACCTCTACGACGGGCGCTTAGCACCCGTCTGGCAGCAAACTCTCATCCCTTTTCTGTCCAGCTCTCTAATGCAAGAGTTAACCGTTACTCCCAGTCTTTCATTTATGCAACAGGTCAGCTCTGGAACTGTCTCCCTCTGTCTGTATTTCCTGCTGCCTATGATCTCAAGTCTTTCAAACGTAGTGTGTCCAGGCATCTCAAAATGATCGGATCTTGAATTTGGCTCTATATTGTATTTTGTTATTGGAGGGAACTGTTACTGCGGGCTAATGGCCTTTGGTTCCTTCTTCCTCGCATAAAAAAAAAAATAAAAAAAAAAAAAAGTACTTGAAAGTACTCACATTCACCCCTGAATCACATCTTGTTTTTGTTTCTGCCCGGAATCGTGCTAAGGCCGTTCTTCACACTGCTAAAAATAATTTCAACCTTACTAAATGCTCTCAACTCTCCGACTCGAATTCTTCCCGCTCCTTCTGGCACCCTGCCAAAAACCTTTCTAACAACTGTACCTCATCATCCTTCCCTCCTCTTTTCTATTCTGATAGTTTTGTAGCTATTTCTTCTATTGATAAAGCAGATCCCTTTGCTCAGACTTTCTCCTCCACTTCCACCTTAGATGATTCTGGTGCTCTTTCTCCATCACTTCCCCCCTTAGACTTCCTCATGGCTGACATTAAAATTTCTTCAACTGATGTATTTTCTGCCATCACTGGCCTCAATACTAACAAGGCATATGGGCCTGATGGAGTCCCTCCTGTTGTACTCAAGAACTGTGCTTCAATGATTGCACCTTGCCTAGGTAAACTCTTTTGCCTTTGTCTGTCAACTTGTACCTTTCCTTCTTGCTGGAAGTTTGCTCTCATTCAGTCGGTTCCAAAGAAGGATGACCATTCCCAGCCATCTAACTATCGTCCAATTGCTTTAACATCCTGTGTCTCAAAAGTTTTTGAGTCAATTCTTAACAGAAAAATTTTAAAGCGTCATTCCTATCACAGACTTCTTTCTAATCATCAGTATGGGTTCTATCAGGGGCGCTCCACTGGTGATCTTCTCAACTACATTTCAGACTCCTGGTCATCCTCCTTTCGGGACTTTGGAGAAAGCTTTGCCATTGCACTTGAGATCTCAAAGGCTTTCAATCGAGTCTGCTATAAATTTTTAATTTCCAAACTACGCTCTCACGGTTTCTATCCTTCTATTTTTGTCTTCATCACTAGCTTCCTTTCTGGTCGTACAATAGCTGCTGTTGTAGACGGCCATCGTTCTTCTCCTAGATCTATCAACAGCTGTGTTCCTTAGGGTTCTGTCCTATCACCAACTCTCTTCCTTTTATTTATCAATGACCTTCTAAGCTGTACATCTAATGTTATCCACTTGTACACTGATGATTCCACCCTTCATCTTTCCATTCGGTTCCCGCAACGTCCATCTCAGCAGTTATTTCAACAAACAAGGGATGAGGCTATGGCACACCTAATGTCTGACTTGGCTCGTGTCTCTGACTGAGGTAAAAATAATCTTCTTGTTTGTAATGCAGCAAAAACTCAGTTTTTTTTTTTTTTTTTTTTTTTTAATGCGAGGAAGAAGGAACCAAAGGCCATGAGCCTGCAGTAACAGTTCCCTCCAAGAGAAAAACAAAACACAATAGAGAGGCAAATTCAAGATCCGATCATTTTGAGATGCCTGGACACACTGCGTTTGAAAGACTGGAGATCATAGGCAGCAGGAAATACAGATAGAGGGAGACAGTTCCAGAGCAGACCTGTTGCATAAATGAAAGACTGGGAGTAACGGTTAACTCTTGCATTAGAGAGTTGGACAGAAAAGGGATGAGAGTTTGCTGCCAGACGGGTGCTACGCGCACGTCGTAGAGGTGGAGGAATGCAAGCAGACAGTTCAGAGGAGCAGTGACCATTAAAGTAGAGATAGAAAAGAGATAAAGATGCAACAGTGCGGCGAAGAGACAGAGGTTGAAGGGAGTCAGTAAGAGGAGGAGAGTTAATGAGACGAAAAGCCTGTGACTCCACCCTATTAAGAAGAGCTGTATGTGGGGAGCCTCCCCACACATGAGAGTTGTACTCCACACAGGGGCGGATAAAACCCCTGTATAGAGACAACAATTGTGCAGGGGTAAAGAAAGAGTGGAGTCGGCTTAGCACACCCAATCTTTTGGAAGCAGATTTTACAAGAGATGTAATATGATCTTTCCAAGATAAGTCCCGAGTAAATGAAACCCCAAGCATGTTCAAGGATGATGCAGGATTAAGCTGAATATTATTAAACATTAATGGGTATACCTGTGGAAGATTTTGTCGGGTTGATAGGTGTAAGAACTGAGTCTTAGATGCATTAAAGACAACCATATTATTTTTACCCCAGTCAGAGATACGAGCCAAGTCAGACATTAGGTGTGTCATAGCCTCATCCCTTGTTTCTTGAAGCAACTGTTGAGATGGGCGTTGCGGGAACCGAATGGAAAGGTGAAGGGTGGAGTCATCAGCGTATGAGTGGATAGGGTTAGATGTACAGCTTAGAAGATCATTGATGAATAAAAGGAAGAGAGTTGGTGACAGGACAGAGCCCTGAGGAACACCACTGTTGATAGATCTTGGAGAAGAACGATGGCCGTCTACAACAGTGGCTATAGAACGACCAGAAAGGAAGCTAGCGATGAAGGCACAGATAGAAGGATAGAAACCGTAGGAGGGCAGTTTGGAAATTAAAGATTTATGCCAGACTCGATCGAAAGCCTTTGAGATGTCAAGTGCAATGGCAAAGCTTGCCGAAGTCCCGAAAGGAGGATGACCAGGAGTCTGAAAGGTAGAGAAGATCGCCAGTGGAGCGTCCCTGACGGAACCCATACTGACGATCGGAAAGAAGGTTGTGATAGGAAAGATGCCTTAAAATTTTTCTATTAAGAATTGACTCGAAAACTTTTGAAATACAGGACGTTAAAGCAATTGGACGATAGTTGGAGGGTTGGGAATGGTCACCCTTCTTTGGGACTGGCTGAATGAGAGCAAACTTCCAGCAAGAAGGAAAGGTACAAGTTGACAGACAAAGGCGAAAGAGTTTGCCTAGGCAGGGTGTAAGCACAGAAGCACAGTTCTTGAGAACAACAGGAGGGACTCCATCAGGCCCATAAGCCTTGTTAGTACTGAGGCCAGTGATGGCAGAAAATACATCAACTGAAGAAATTTTAATGTCAGCCATGAGGAAGTCAGAGGGGAGAAGTGATGGAGGAACAGCACCGGAATCGTCTAAGGTGGAATTGGAGGAGAAAGTCTGTGCGAAGAGATTTGCTTTATCAGTAGAAGAAATAGCTACAGAACCATCAGAGTAGAAAAGAGGAGGGAAGGATGATGAGGTAAAGTTGTTAGAAAGATTTTCGGCAAGGTGCTAGAAGGAGCGGGAAGAATTCGAGTTGGAGAGTTGAGAGCATTTAGTATGGATGAAATTATTTTTAGTAGAGCGAAGAACAGACTTAGCACGATTCCGGGCAGAAACGTAAAGATGATGTGATTCAGGGGTGGGTTGGCTCCGGTACCTTTTGTAGGCCCTCTCCTTGTTGCGGACAGCATTAGAACAAGCGTGATTAAACCAAGGCTTTCTTGCATTAGTCAAAGGATATGAGAAAGGAATGTATGCTTCCATGCCCGAGAGAATAACCTCCGTAATGCGTGCAAGGCACACTCTCAGATGGCTCACGGCCATGGAAGCAATAATCATTCCAGGGAAAATCAAAGAAGTACTGCCTGAGGGCCTCCCAGTTCGGCTCCAAAATGCCACAGACGACGTTTCCCTGGAGGGTCCACAGGCCGTACCGGAGTGATAGGACAGGTTAAGGTAATAAGGTTGTGATCGGAGGAGCCCAACGGAGAGAAAAGATTAACAGAGTAAGCAGAAGGATTAGTTGTGAGGAAGAGGTCAAGTATGTTGGAGCTCTCTCCAAGGCGGTCAGGGATACGGGTAGGGTGCTGTACAAGCTGCTCTAGGTCATTAAGGATAGAAAAGATGTAGGCTTGTTCACCAGGTGGATCCGTGAAAGGAGAGGAGAGCCAAAGGTGGTGGTGAACATTGAAATCTCCAAGAATGGAGATTTCAGAGAAAGGAGAAATGGACAGAATGTGTTCCATCGTAGAAGTAAGATAGTCGAAGAATTTTTGATAGTCAGTAGAATTAGGGGATAAGTAAACAGCACAGATATATTTAGTCAGAGAATGACAGGAAAGCCGAAGCCAGAGTGTGGAGAATTCAGAAGAATCAAGTTCAGGAACACGAGAGCAAGATAAGTCGTTGCGTATGTATACACAACAGCCACCTTTGGCTTTGAAATGAGTATAGAGAAAGTAGGAGGATACAGAAAAGGGTTTGCTGTCGGTTGCCTCAGACAGCTGAGTCTCCGTCAGAAAAAGAAGGTGAGGTTTAGAGGAGGAGAGGTGGTGCTCAACAGAGCGAAAGTTAGATGAAAGGCCGCGAATGTTGCAGAAATGAAGAAGAGAGTCAGACAGTGGTTCCAGGCACCTCGAGTCGTCACCGGGAGAGGGGCAGATGGTGGGGGCATTTATGGTCCCCCTCCCTGGGGACTCCGAGGCTTGATTAATCGACGCCATTTTTGTGAATTTTGAATAGGAAGTGTAGTGTGTACTGTGCATGTAGTTTGGTGAAGATAGAGAAATTTGTACTGGAGAGCATGCTGGCCTACTCTCTGTGTAACTGAGACACTGACACAGTCTTCCACAGGCATACCCACTAATGTTTAATAATATCCAGCTCAGTCCTGCATCATCCTTGAACATGCTTGCGGTTTCATTCACTCGGGACTTATCTTGGAAAGATCATATAGCATCTCTTGTAAAATCTGCTTCCAAGAGATTAGGTGTGCTATGCCGACTCAGTACCTTCTTTACCCCAGCACAGTTTTTGACTTTATACACGGGTTTTATTCGGCCCTGATTACGGTACAACTCTCATGTGTGGGAAGGCTCCCCACATACAGCTCTTCTCAATAGGGTGGAGTCAAAAGCTTTTCGTCTCATTAACTCTCCTCCTCTTACTGGCTCCCTTCAACGTCTGTCTCTTCACCGCACTGTTGCATCTTTATCTCTTTTTTTAACGTTACTTCCATGGTCACTGCTCCTCTGAACTGTCTGCTTGCATCCCTCCATCTCTTTGACGGGCGCATTGCACCCGTCTAGGAACAAACTCTCATCCCTTTTCTGTCCAACTCTCTAATGCAAGAGTTAACCGTTACTCCCACTCCTTGTTTAATGCAATAGGTCAGCTCTGGAACTGTTTCTCTCTGTCTGTTTTTCCTAATTCTATGATCTCCAGTTTTTCAAACGCTGTGTGTCCAGGCATCTCGAAATGAACGGATATTGAATTTTGCTCTCTTTTGTCTTGTTTTTGTTTTTTTCTTGGAAGGAACGGTTTGTGGGCTCCTGGCCTTTGGTTCCTTCTTTCTTTCATTAAAAAAAAATATTACATGAACACAGAAAAATTAAAAAAAATGTGACAGGGATAATTTTAGACGCCGAAAGAAAACACAAATGACAAATAATATGCACAAATTAATGTAGAATAATGGCACAAAGGCATTTCTCTTTTTAAGAAGTTCAGAAAAAAAACATAGAACATACAACCATGAGCAAAAGTTCGCTAACAATCTTATGCCAGCAGTGTGTTCTGCCTTCCATGTTCCTCATTCCTCCCCAAACGACAAAGGGCATACTTCCTTCTCATACTCTCTTCTAGTCTGTTTCATATTGCTACGTGGGTCCTTCAGAAAGTTCTCTGCCTTACCCCAAAAATGTTGTAGGAAAAAGATCGTTCTTGTATTATTTCTCAACGTAGTCTCTCCTACCTTCCAAGTACTTGTTCACCGACGTTTAAGCATTGCTATCTCGTCGCCGAAGAAGGTCGCATCTTGAGCTTCCAAATATGCCTTAACAGCATGGAAGACTTCATCGTCACTTTGATAACGGTGACCACGCAGGGGAGATTTCAGTCTGGGAAACAGGTAGTCAGATGGAGTCAGGTTAGATGGGTAAGGAGCATGATGCAAAGGTTCAGAGTTGGGTGCTTTAGCCACTGCCACCTGTGCCGTGTGAACAGGAGCATTGTCCTGGAGCAACAACACGCCTCCTTGCAGCTTTTCTCTCCATTTCTCCTTGACTGCTTCTGATGCATAATAGGCCTCAGTAATGATTTGACCCTTTTGAACGCAGTCCATTGTGAGAACTGCCTTAGTCCCAAAACAATGATGCCATCATCTTTCTGACAGGTGCCACTTGCTTGAATTTTAGGAAAGGCGAAGATTCGTTGTGCTTTCATTGCATGCTTTCAATTTTTTTTATTATTTCAGGTTCAGAGTGGTGAACCCATGTCTCCTGGGTCAAAAATCTCCGGAAGGAACTGGCTGTATCGGCCTGGAAACTAACCAAGTGTCCTTCGAATTTCCAAACTGGTCAGTTTCTGGTCTGGTGTCAACATATTGGACAGCCATCATGCAGACAGCTTGTTCATACCTAAGATGTTAGTCAAAACAGTGTGCACTGAGCCGCCACTGATGCCTATGGTGTCAGCTACTTGTCGCACAGACAAACGTCTGTCATTCAAGACCATAAGGGAAATGGCTTCCACTTGATCATCCATAGTTGATGATTTTCGGCGTGGATCATCTTCGGTGCTCTCCCTGCCCTGCTTGAAATCAGCAGCCCACTTCTTTATGGCGGTATAGCAAGGAAAGTCCACATCAAGTGTAATGATCATGGCTTCATGAAATTCTCTGGGAGGATTGTAACCCTGTTTTGCATAAATCTAATCACAGAACAGGTTTCTCTCTTGTTCATTTTGGGGTTTTGCTGTTACCTGTTGAAATTAAGGCGCCTCACCTGCAAGCTAAACACGGGTAGATTTTCCTTGAATAAGAAAAACTTGCCTTCCCAAGTGATTGTCTTAAGATTAATCTTTATTAACTTTCGTCAATAATTATGGTATGTTTTTCTGTTGTTTAATTGCATTTTCAGCCAAGATGGATATGATTTTTTTTGTGTGTGTGGGGTGAGGAAGGGAGTCAGTAAAACTTTATTTTGTTGAAGTTACTTTATTTTTATACCCATCTCCTTGAATCAAAACATAGAATTTAAAACATGGGGTAAAAGGCCTCCTCAAAGGGCGTTTTGCCCCACCCATGGGGTTAACAGCTCCCCCCTTTTTCTAATTCAAAATTTCACCATGGTATCCATAGACAACATGCAGCATAGACAGGGTGTACATGAGTGCTTTTAAATATAATAGTCCCATATCTGTGACATGAATAGTTTCAATACCATGGATACTTTCTCATTGGCGGGTCATCATACCCCACTTTAACAAACTTGCATGCACTCCTTGCCACACCCAGCCACCAGACAGCATCGGTACCTGGGATCTTGGTCGGAACACTCACTGTCGCATTGGCACTGGTCGTAGTACCAGAGGCACATGATTCCAAAGGAGTTAGGGTCGGGACACGGACAATACCTGGGAAGAAGAAACGCATTGAAACAATCTCCAAATAGCATTCAGAAATTGGCCTGCAGAGAACATTCTCATCCTCCTCATCCTCAGTATCATCATCATCATCATCATCATCATCATCATCATCATCATCATCATCCTGACCCTTCCCACTCACAAGCTGGGTCAGGTAGGGTTTGGAGGGCCAGAGAGAAAAAAAAAATCAATAAAAATACATAATAACCATAGTGTGCCCATTAACAACACTCATATCCCCCCACCATTCACGCCCACGGAATCCTGGCTCTACAGACGCTTTTAAACATGCGCCTTAAAGCACTCAGAAATTACAACAAACATTAGAACACTCTTTACAGCATTCATCAATTGCGTATTTTTATATCCTTAGTTTGGATATGTCTGGTTGAGGCAGTAGCCTTGCTACTGGTACCATGTAACCCAGTACAACCAGCCGCATGGTCGGGTTGCCGGCGACTAAACCGATTCCCCTCACTGGTGTACACTGGTGTACACCAGTGAGGAGGGTGCATTGGACACCCAGGTGGACAATAAAAGAAACCACTCAAAGGGCAGATGGGCTTCTGGTGCCTTGTACAGCATGCCTCTTTAGGCAAAGGTTAGGAGAAGGAAAACTCTATTTCAAACCATCTGTTGCCTTGCAGGTTAGGCCTCTTCAGGCAATGGCTAGGAGAATGGAAACTCTAAATTCAAACCACCTGCTGACTTGCAGGTTATACCTAAAAAGGTAAAGGCTATACCCACCTCTTAAAACTGTGGTTTTGCTTGTCAGGAAGGCCATCCGTAGCAGCAAAACCAAATGGCCCAATCAACTATGATGACTATTCCAGTCATAGAAATAGCCCCCAGTCCCAGGCAGCCTTTGAGTAGGCAGGGGATGCTAAGAATCACCGGGTATACTGATCATGCTAGAAAAGGAGGTGCGTTGCGGGTGTGCACTGTAAATGTTGGAACGATGGTAGGAAGAAGTGGAGAGGTAGGAGATGTTGGGAAGGAGAGCAGTTGACTTGTTCTGCGTACAGGAGGTGCAGTATAAGGGGACGGGATACAGAATGTTTGGTGGGGGTAAGGAGAGGTACAAGTTCTGGTGGTCAGGGGAGAAGGAAGGAACCGGAGGTGTGGGATGTTGGTGAGGGAGGAGTTAGTCGAGGATGTGATAGAAGAGGAGAGAATGTCTCCAAGGTTGGTGAAAGTTAAGATTGTAGTGGCGGGAAAGGTCTGGCATATTTTTTTTTTTTTTTTTTTTTTTGCATATGCGCCACAGATTGGTAGACCAGATGACGAAAAAGAGGCATTCTGAGGAAAACCTGATGATGCAGCACGAGTACCTCACTCTGAGGTATATGATCATTGCTGGAAACTTGAATGGACACATTGGTACTGATCGGAGAGGGTATGAGGAAGTTATGGGAGTCTTCGGCTTTGGAGATACAAATAGAGAGGGAGAGAAGGATTTGAAAATTATAAACACAACGTTCAAAAAGGAAAGAGAGAAGTTGATAACTTAGAAAAGTGGAGGAGTAGAAACTCAAATTGATTTTATGCTGATGAGAAAGAAGCAAGATATTAAAGTGAAAGATTGTAAAGTTATACCAGGTGAAGCATGTCTACCACAACATAGACTCTTGGCTATGGATTTGAGAGTGGAAAATAAGAAACGAAGAAAGAAGAGAAAAGGTGTTAAAAGAGTAAAGGAGTGGAAATCGAAGGATGAGGAGATAAGACTGCATTTTGAAGAGAATTTTAAGAGAAGAAATGAGAGACAGAGAGGTGATTGGAAACACTTCAGGAATAATATAACAGAGGCTGCGAGGGAAATCTGTGGAGAAACAACAGGTCACAGGAGAAAAGAAAGATTTGGTCGTGGTGCGAGGAGGTGAAGCAGGCGATAAGTGCGAAGAAAAGAGCATTTGAATTATGGTAGAGAGCTAGAAGAGAAAAGGACAGAAGAGAATACAATGAAAAGAAATGACAGGCAAAGAGAGAAGTGGCCAGAACCAAAAGGGTGGCCTGGGAAAGTTGGAGTACAGATCTGGAGAGTGCACAAGGACGGACAAAAATGTTTAAAATTGCAAAACAGATGAGGAAGGAGAGGAAAGATGTGGTGGGAGCTAAATTTGTAAAGGATGAAAATGGGGAAGTAAAAATTGACGAGGCAGAAATACTGGAAAGGTGGAAGAGGTACTTTGAGGAGCTGGTAAATGAAGAACATAATTATGAGATAGAAGAGATGGGAAAAGTTGAGGAGCCAGTTGCAGCGATAGCAGAAGTTGAAGTGGAGATGGTCTTAAAGGAAATGAAGACTGGGAAAGCTCCAGGCCCAACAGGTATAACAGCTGATCTGATAAAAAAAGGCGAAGTACTGGTGTAAAAGAATTCACAAGGATTTTTAATAACATCATAATAGGAGGACAGCCACATGAGGACTGGAGAGATAGCTGGACAACGCCAATTTATAAAGGCAAAGGAGATGCCCTTCTGCGTGGATAGTACTGAGAGGTCAGACTGTTGGAGCATGGAATGAAGACATTCGAGAAGGTGCTGGAAGGAAGGCTGAAGCAGATAGTGAAGACGGATAACCGACAGGTTGGATTTTGCACAGGTAAATCCACAATAGATGCAATATTCATCATGAGACAGTTGCAGGAAAAGTTTCAACAGAGGAGGAAATGTTTGGAAATTTTGGAATAGGGGTTGGGTACATCAAGGTTCAGCACTCAGTCCATTGCTGTTCAACACAGTAATGGAGGAGGCAAAACGGGAATGTAGGGGGGAAGGCCCGTGGGAATTGCTGCACATTGATGACCTAGTGCTGACAGCGGAGCCTAAGGAAGAAGTGGTGGAAATGTTTAATAGATGGACAAATGGAATGGAGAAGAGGGGAATGAAAATAAATATGGATAAGACAGAGGTAATGGTGACAGGCAAGAAACCAGTAGAAAGAATTCAGTCAGGAAAATGGCCATGTGGATGCTGTGGCAGAGGAGTAGGAGTGAACTCAGTGTTGTGCACGGAGTGTAATAAATAGTGCCGTAGAAGGTGTTCAGGTCTGCCGAATATGAGAGGAGTGCAAAATTTTCGCTGCCCAGCCTGCATAAGAAGAAAGGCGGAGGGAGAAGAGCAGAGGTTGAGCTAGAGGTGAATGGGGGCACACTACAGGAGGTGCAGCAGTTCTGCTATCTAGGAGATGTACTGGCCTGTGAAGCAGGGGTGGAGAGATCAGTTAGAAGAAGAGTGGCGTCAGCATGGTTAAAATGCAAGAAAATAGCTAGCCTACTGGTCAACAAACACATACCACTGAGACACAGAAGTAAAATATATGAGGCCTGCATTAGACCAGTACTGATACATGGTGCTAAAACATGGGCTTTGACAGATAGACTGATGAATGTGCTGAGGAGTACTGATAGTAGAATGTTTAGATACATGGCGGGAGTGAGATGGGAGGACACAGTTTTGAGTGAGCAGGTAGCCAGAAGATGCGGAGTGAAGAATCTCGATATCATCTTGAAGCAGAGGCGGCTTAGATAGTTTGGTCACGTGAGGAGGGGTGAGGAAGGGAGCTATGTGAGAATAGCAGAGGAACTGGAGGTGGTGGGACGTTGACCGCCAGGAAGACCTAAGAAGACCTGGAAATGTGTTGTAACGCAAGATATGGAAAGACTGGGTATTGGAGAAGATTTAATCCAGGATAAGAAGCAGTGGAGAAAAGCCATCGCACGTCCAACCCCAGTTTGAATATGGGAACAGAAGGACGAAAAACGATGATGATGATGATGAATATCCTTAGCTCTGGGATGATTGGCACCACCATAAATATAGGTGACATTGTAGCCTAGCCCTGGAGTCCTACGTTTGTGATTGGGAAGAAAAGAGGAGTGGATGAGAGAGAGAGAGAGAGAGAGAGAGAGAGAGAGGCTACATACATAAGTGCATACATATACACTCGAAGATACATACATACTTACTCGTAGATAAATACATACATACATACATACATACTTGAGATACATACATACTGTACATATATATATATATATATATATATATATATATATATATATATATATATATATATATATATATATACATAGGCATACATTCATACATACATATTCGTAGATACACACATACATACATACATACACACATACATACTGTACATACATACATACATATACAAGCAGAGAAAGGGATATCATATTATAGACAGATTAAAGCCGCCTGACATCCCAGCAGTGACATCCCACCAAAAGCCCTCAACTCACACTTATACATCGTGCAATAATGTATAGTTCCGGTCAGCAGTTCTTTGACATTCCGAAAATGCATCAGAATCAGAATCTTCCTACTTAACCAGCAATATTCAAGCGAGATGAAAAGGTTGGAATCTTGCTTTGTTAGTTCTGAACCCCTATGTGTAAAACTTGGGAGATCATCTTGTCGGAGCGAGCGAAGGGAGCGAGAACACTAGTAAAGAAGAGAAAGTTTCAGCTATACTACTCACGTCACGCAAAAGATGCTGTTTCGAACATTATTAAAGTTATCGAGAATATATGTACATCTTGGAAAAGATTGTGAAGAATAATACTCGTTATTTAACTTACATTTCTGACAATTCCCCACCGCTAAAAAAAAAAAAAATAAAAAAAATAAATGTAAATTTAACTCCATCAAAAAAGGATTTTTTCGGACACTGTTAAGGCTACAGTGGACCTACGCACATCGCTGGAAACCTTATAAAATAGATGGAAAAGAAGACGAGAATAATAAAAACAGGCAATACATAAGTGAAATTTCTCAAAAATCTCCACAATATTTCTGACAAATGCCAACATGCGCCAAACTCATCCTCAAAATGAAGTTATCTCGGAAGTTATCAAAGATACAGCCTATCCACGCACATCGTTGTAAAGCGTATGGAAATTTAGTGGATGTTTCTAGAGTAGCTTTTCTGAGCTGAAAATGGGAGAAAGATCTTTGTCGTATGAAAACAAACATACTATACTGTACCTATAAGACTGAGGACAAGTATATGGATAAGCAAACTCATACACAACTTAGGCTGAAGAATGTTTGTAGATACATCCCAAGGACATTTAAGTTGTGGTAAAGTGTTTGTTCCTGCTGACGACTGACTGACTTACAGGGGGTCGATGATAGGTGAGGGACGACACACCTCGGCCATACCCTGCAAGGAGAGAGGGAACACATTAATGCCGTTGTTTCAAAAGTGGACAGATAGGAGAATAACAACATGAAGTAATTAAATGAATAATTAAATATATAGATACAACACAGCCACCACCACTACCACCACCACTACCAACAAAACACCAACTTCTATACAACTACTACTACTGTACTACTACTACTACTACTACTATTACTACAACTACTACTACTACTGCTACTACTACTACTACTACCACCACCACCACTACTACTACTACTACTACTAGTAATAATAATTATAATAATAATAATTTTAATGATCTCCAAATTCAGTCCAATGACATAGTACCGGTATTAATATTTTTCATAACTTACAATTTTATTCAACTTAGGAAGGACCCTTATTGGTGAAGGCCTGAAGGTGTTGATGTAGGCTGCATCTGACCCCCCTTCGAGGGAGAAGAGTCTTTTAAAAGCTGAATTAAACCATCCAACACCACGAGCGTCAGTAAGAAGAATGAAAACACCAACACCAAGAGGAAAAATCGTCTGCGTATCATCCAGTCCTATCTTACCCCATAAGCATAGTGCCCGGGACTAAGCTACTTATTCCCGACACTGAATACAAGAGTGACCAGTTACTACACCCTGAGTGGCATTATATGAGCAATAGGTCCCAACCTTTCCTCAGATGTAAACTCTTTTGGGTCACATTTGGTTGGAGCGCCTTAAATTGCTAGACCACCAGGCGTCCATTGGGCTGTGTGGTTACCAGAAAACATTTGATTTGTTACACGATGTGCTTCCTCTGTACTCCTTTGCAGACTATATCAGCTGAGTACAAAAGTACAAAGGAGTACAAAGGACAGCAGACAGCAACAGACCTGTTGGTCCTGTCATGGCTGTTTGTAACTGAATTTGGAGATCATTCAAAGGTTGTAACTAACAAATCTATTCTACTAGTTAAGGACAAGGATAGTTATGCAGGAAAGACAGTAGGCTTCTTCACCAACCAAAAACCAAGGAGAGAGAGAGAGAGAGAAAGCGAGATGTAAGGTAATAAGGTATGGGAAGGACGGGATGAAGGGGGAGGGAGAGAGGGCGGGGAGGGGGGATAAAGAAAGAGGGAGAAGGGAGAGAGAGTGAGAGTGAGATGCAACCCATCACCCCCCTTGTCCCTCTCCACCACCTCTATCATAAAACTAATACACACAAAAAGCTGCCTGTAATTTCAACCACGTAATTATCCTTCATCTAGCAAACCATAATGGCAGCTTTGTCTTCGTTCAAAACTAGGGATGTTAAATTGAGTCAAGGTAACATCCACAAAACATAAATTTTACCCACAAAACAGAAATTATGTTACTGTTCAACTCTTTCCTTTATATAGCAACCGTTTGAATACAGTGTTGAGCTGTGAGAGATGCTTGGTGTGGAGGGGGAGGGCAATGGTGATGAGATGTAACATTAAGATTTGTGGGGATTTTACCTGCGTCGAAATATGATAGGTTTATGGAAGCAATGTGAAATTGTCGTGTTACGGCTGTTACATATAAAATCAGGATAAACCCTCAGTCAAATCATTAATCCTCCAGTTCCTATATTCACATAATATCCTCACACACACACACACACACACACACACACACACACACACATTTTATATGTGTATGTATGTATGCATATATGCATGTGTATGTATGTATACAGCCTGGCACCCACTTTATGTTATGATGAGTGTTATGTACTCGTATGACCTCGACAGGCAGCCGTTCGTCCGTCGCTGCTTTGGTTTTCCCAGCTATCAGACCACAACACAGAAATACCCCCACCCCCACCCCAAGCAAACACCACTTCCTCACCAGAATACCCCCAACACACCCACCAAACACCCCTATTCCACCACAATACCCCCGACACCCCCACCACAACCCCTTACTGGCGTGTCTGTCACCTTCAGATCCAGGCACGTACAGTATGTGGCAAGGGTGGGTGGGGGGGAGAAGCGGATAACATTATGGGCCGTATTATTGACCATTAATGTATACATATCTACATATACTGTATATCTAAGTACCGTATCTATCAATCTATTTATCTAAGTATCAGTATATACATACAGTATGTATGTGGGCGGGAGTATGTGGGAGAGATATGTTAAGAGGCAGTAAAGTAATAGGTACTGGTGAGGTAGTAGTAGTACTCGTACTAGTTATCCCCTAGACGGTCTGGCCGAACAGCCCCGAGTCCCTAAGGAAGGCCACGTCCGAGACCTGGCTTTCCCACAGAGCTCTCAAGGAGTGTATACTGTGTTGTTGGCGCAGGTGATTGTGTGCAATGAAGTCTTCCACGATATGCTTAATTGTATGGGGTGCTGAGATGTATCCTGGACAGGCATCAGCGACGGAGTCATCCAGCCTCTTCTGATAAGTCAGGAGGGCTCAATTGTGAGGCAGATGGAGTTACTGAGCGGGACGGAGGACAGGTTCGGTGGGGGGAATTTCAGGTGAGAATATAGTCCAGGTGCAGTGTAATCCCAGACTAATATTGCCTCACTCGGGTTAGCACAAAGAGATGTCCGGACTTCCCATGTCAGACAGCAACGAAGTGCCTCTGTCAGACCATCATATCACAAATATACACTCGTTTTCATTCTTTTTTGGTGGTGTTGGAGAGGGACACCTTCACGTGGCGGCACCGATATGACCAGACGGTGGATCTGGCCGGTTATACATACGTCCCTAAAACCTCTCCCTATCCCCCAGAAGAGGACGTTTGATTGAAGCAAGGATGATGGGGGTACGGAAAAGGCAGCTTTGGCTTGCAGGTCACAGAGTTCTTATTTAGAGAAGGATGGGATTACAGTCAATACTACTAGGTCACTTTATTAGGCTCATATTCGGACAGTGTCAGAGACAATCACATCTGTTTAAGTATTCTTATATTTTTATCCATTAAGGTCAATTCAGATTCATTTAAGAATCCAGTCAGGTATCGTAGGTCAGATCATCTCAGGTTAGCTGAGAGCCATTCAGGTCCAATTACTTCCATTCAAATCCATCTGGGTTTATTTAGATCACTTCAAATCCATGGTGACACGTCACGTCCAGCCCAGTTTAGACGGAGCAATGAATAGTAGTTCAGATTTATTTGTGACAAGTCAGGTCAGGACCATCCAGGACCATTCAGGGTCAACTACGTTCATTAGGTCCAGTCAGATCCAGTCAGGATCATGATTGTCACTTAAGGTTCCATCATGCCCAGTGAGGTCAGTTCGGGTCAGCTTAGTGCCATTGGTCAAAACCTATTTGTGTCAGTTTAGTCCTCTCACATCATTTCACTTCCATGGAATCGAGCCAGGCCAGCAGGGACCGATTTGTGTAATGTCAGAAGGCTTGTAACAACCAACTGTCCTATCACACAAAATTGTTTTTTCGAGATACGGTACATGATTTAGTTCTGACAAGAGATCTCTCAGGTTCTTCTAGGCTCCGTCAGTTTTATTATTGTCAAAAGAGATCACTTCGGGTCATGCCAAGAAGGTGTGTACCTAAAATCAGCCCCACTGGTGAGGAATTCAGGCCTGAAAGGTGTAGACAGTAAAGGTTTCAACCAAATCTTTCACCTTAGAACAGGAACACCAACAACGACAAAATCCGGGACGATAAATAAGTACGCATACACCTCTTGCACACACCTGAGGCTGTAAGGCACAAGTGCACACACCCTGCAGTTTGTTACCGTACTCTGACTGACCCATACATACCGCAGAAAAAGGAAGGATATTCATAAGCCCTCGTTTCCTTAACTTGTGCACAAAAGTGTTTGTATATATATTTATCTTCACTCATGCAGCTACCAAACACTTCAAAATCCATTTAGTGTTAATATTTAAAGGTGGCAAAATACGAAACTCACACTTAAATTCTCCAACTCACCAAGATGAATGCAATAAGGATGAGAATAAGCTGAGGTCTCATGCTGGCGGTAGACGTGGAGTGTGTGCGTGGAAAATGGCTGAGAGGGGTAATATACCTTGTTTGGAGAGAAGGGGAGAGTGGAAGGGAGAAGAAGAGGGAGGAGAGGGATGGAGCGAAGGGGGGAAGGAAGAGAGCGATTGAGGGAGGAGGGGGAGAGCGGAGAAGCTGAAATTTGTGGAGGCGTGGGATGGAGCAGTGCTGGGGAGAGTAGAGGACAGAGGGAGCTGGAGGAGAGAGATGATGGGGTGGAGGAAATGGAGAGAGAGAGAGGGACTGGGGAGAAAATGAACGAGGGATGAAGGGAAGAGGAAGTGAGTGACTGAGGGAGAAGGAGTTGAGTTAGAGTAGAATGGAAGGGAATGAAGTGAGAGGGAGAGGGAAGAAGGGGAGTTACAAAAGAAAGGCAGCAGGAACATACCTGTTGGTCCCTTCTTGTCTGTTTGGTATAGGGAATGTTGCAGCTAACGAAACTATTCTATCAATTAAGAACAAGGATAGAAAGCAGGAAGTGCCCCCCCCCCCCACACACACACACACAACAATCCCTCCAGCCGATGCAGGCAGAAATAGTGGGAAGGATCACCATGCAGCGTAGAAAAGCTGTCATAAAAATATCGTAGAGAAAAGGAAAAGTAAATTTTTATCTCAGCAATCCAAATGAGAATGAAGTAAATAATATTTATAAGTGTTGTTCTGCGGATTACATCATCCGAGCTTTGAATATATATATATATATATATATATATATATATATATATATATATATATATATATATATATATGTATATATATATATATATATATATATATATATATATATATATATATATATATCTATATATATATATATATATATATATATATATATATATATATATATATATATATATATATATATATATATATATATATATATAGTACAGAAGTGTTTGATTCAGGAGTAAACATATTAGGCTGGGGGTTAGAAGACATACGTATGCAAGCGACCAGTATATTTTGGTACTGTATGACACTTTACTACAATGGAGGGCAATTTTTTCAATATGTTTACATCTCTGTTAAAGAATAAATGTTTGATTCATGGAACTGGAATCGTTTCCCAATTATTTATTTTTTCCATTCCATCTACTATAATTCGAGTAATCAACTGTGAAGTATTTATCGACAGCCATGTTATCGTGTCCTTTGAATATTTTAAAAACTTGAATTAAACCTCCTTGTAATCTGCGTTTAGTCAAGATAAAGAGATTCATGGCTTCTAAACCCTCCTCGTATGATTTGTTTCTCGATTTGGGTTTCATTTTGATCACCCTTCGTTGTACTGTTCCAAGTTTCTCTACATTATTATTTTTTTTAATAAGGGGACCAGAACTGGACAAAATACGCAAAGTGAGGGAGAACTAAAGAATTATATTCATTTCATTCATTCATTGCCAGACGCCATGTATCCCAAACGGGGTGGCCAACGGCTTAGAGTTAACTGTTTTACAGGGAGGGGCACTAATCCTCCACCAACCCCACTTGACACGTAGGATATTACTGATTAAAATTCAAACGGTCTACCAATGAATCCGATTTATTTGTTGGCTTTCTTAACAGCCTCCGTACACTGTTTCCTTAGTTTAAGATCATTTATCATTATAATTCTTAAGTCTTTTTCTTGAATGACATAATTTCTTTGAATACTGTTCATGGAGTAGCTGTTTTTTTTTTCCATTTCTATTTCCATTTTCTACAGTAGGACTTTGCATTTACTATTGTTAAAGTCCTTCTACCACATTTGGGCTCGATTGAAAAGTCGATCGAGGTCACTCTATTGCTTGCGTCTGTAAAGATATGTCAATTATCGATCCACCCTAGTACTTTGCCTCTGAACCCATGCGCATTCAATTTCTGAAGTAGTCTTTTATGGGGAACTTTATCAAATGCTTTCTGAAGACGAGATATACAATGCCATCAGATCTGATCTCACTATTTATTGAATATATCGAAGAAGACCAAAGACAAATGAATGGATAAAGAAGAAATGGAAAAGAGGAGGGGCAGAGAAATAAAGAAGAGATTGGGCACAGTCAAAGAAAGGAAGGGAGGAGAGAAGAGGAAGAAGAGAAGAGAGGGGGATGGGAGCGGTATATATAGAGAGAATATGCGAGAAGAAGTGGATGGGAGGGGAAGGGAGGAAGGGCGAGGAAGAGGAAGAGGGAGAACTGGCAGCCGACGGCCTACAACCTACTCTGTAGCAGGCCACCCAACCACTACACCCCCCCCCCAGCTACACCCCCCCACCACCCTCCCACTGCCACCTTAACTCTTCCACTGCAACCTCCACCCAACAACTGTCCCCCAACATCCCTCATTCCCATCCCCCCAACAACTCCCTACCCCCCACATTCGAACCTCCCACCCACCCCACACCCCACGCCCCGAATTCCCCAACACAAGCACCGCAGCCCCCCACAATATCCCCTCCACCACCCAACCCCCTTCCCATTGACCCTCTACCCGTCCCACCCCTTACCACCTATTCCCATCCCTCCCCCACCCCCTCACTCCCCACACCTCCACCCCCCAAACTAACCCCAATCTCCCTCACCGCCATTCAAACTCCCCCACCCTCCCCCCACTTCCTTCCTCCACTCCCACGCCACCACCCTCCACTCATTCATCAACTATTCGATTCCCAGTCAGTGCATACAATCCCTCCCCCTTTGGCCCCATGTTAATAATATATATATATATATATATATATATATATATATATATATATATATATATATATATATATATATATATATATATATATATATATATATATATATATATACAGTGGAGTCTCTTTTATCCGAAATTCTTTTAACCGTAAAATGCCATCAACCGAATGTTTTACTAAAACGTTCTCATTTCGATTACCCGCAAAAATCTGAAATCTATTCGAAAATTCAAACACGGCGGGCTTGTTTCGCGCCACTAACGTTAGTTTACTGTTGGTCTGCGAGGCACTAGAGCGAGCGTTGGTTGCACCAGCCCCCTCAGGCCCTCAGTCTGTTTGGATGATGTGGGAGATGATGTGCAAATGATTGAATAAGGAAACAGAAAATATGAAAAAAACAGTTAGGTTTTAAGACTTTCTCTGTTCGAATTGCTTGCAGTGAATTAGGTATTTGTTTTGGTGAAGGTTTAAGTATATTTGAGTGAAGATTTATTTAAGTTGACAGTTTCTATTACAGACACAAAAGTGCAGTTACATACGTAGTTACTACAGTGTATTAAGTGTTTTGGTGATGGCTGAATGGCTTTTGGGGTGCTGGTGTTGGTGGTGGGCTAGACGTTGCCAGAAATGTGTGATGGGTGAGTACAATACTGTTCCCTTGTATCCAACATAATATTACAGTATCTTATACCCGAAAAAATCGATTAAACGAAACTTCGAAAGTCCCATGATTTTCGGATAAAAGAGACTCCACTGTATATATCTATATCTATATACTGTATATAAATAATTTATTTTCAGATTATATATACACATGTATATATATATATATATATATATATATATATATATATATATATATATGTGTGTGTGTGTGTGTGTGTGTGTGTGTGTGTGTGTGTGTGTGTGTGTGTGTTTGTGTGTGTCAGGACTCCATATTATGATAATACAAATTCATAATAGATAGGAACACAAATGTGTAGTCTTAAAGGTAGTCAAGCTAGGTGGGAAATGTGTTTGCGATTTCAGTGAGAAAAGAAATTGTCTGTATTTCTGTAAGGAATGTTAGACGTGCACTATGTCACCGGCAACGCTACATACACAAAGACGCACGGGCTTCTCGAACATTCTAAAATGTGTCTAGTACACGTGACACAAAGCCCTCCTAGACAGGGAAAGAAGAGTTAGAGGATGAGAATGGGGCTAACTATAGAACCGAAAGGTTGTAAGTGAGAGGGAGTGAGAAAAGGGGTCTAACGAGAGAATCTGGGAGATAACAGCGGGACTCTGTACATCAGTCGTGTGTGAGAGACTTTAGTTAATCTTTTCAAGACAAATAAAATTTAAATAGTCCCATACTAATCTTTACCTCTCCTGTCATTGAATGACAAAGGGAACTAAGATTATGTACTTACAAACCTTTTTTTTTTTAATAACAGAACAGAGGAAGGAAAAACAAGTGAATAAAAAAAGTAATCCATACACCAGATTACTGGTGTCCTCTGTTCATGAAATATCTGTAACAGACTTGAACAGCTGTAGGTTGAAGTTTGGAGGGAAACAACTCTGGGGAAGCGAGTTCCAGAGAGATGCAGTTCGAGGAATGAAAGAATTCTGATAAGCAGAAGTTCTGCAATATGGCTGAGTGACATGCCAGTCATGAGCCCTGCAAGATGCCCGTGTAGCACAAGGGAAAGCATGGAGAGGTGGCACCATGGACGCAACTTCGTCTGACCATTTGCCATAAAAATATTTGTAAAATAAAGCAAGGGAGGCAACATTCCTTCTTACTTGTAGGAGAGGTAGTTTATATGTAATGGCAGGGTTGTTAATAATTCTAACAGCTTTGTTCTGAATTTTGTCTAGTTGTTTTAATGCAACGTCTCCATATCTTACTCATGTATAACTATCTCTCGTCCATGGGTATAACTGACTCATAACTGATCTACAAAACACACTACAAGAAGCTACGAAGTTCTACAAGATATATATATATATATATATATATATATATATATATATATATATATATATGTCAGGTATAATTATTACCCTGTTCAAAGGAAAAGGGGAAAAAGAAGTGTGTGGTAATCATAGGGGCATTTGTCTTCTTAGTATAATAGGAAAAGTGTATGGTAGGATACTTATAAACAGAGTCAGAGAAAGAACAGAGAAATTAGTTGGAGAAGAACAGGGAGGCTTTAGGAAGGGAAGAGGTTGTGTGGATCAGATATTCATTCTTAGATCTTTAGTGGAGAAGTTTCTAGAGAAGGGAAAGAAGTTGTATGCGGCTTTCATGGATTTGGAGAAAGCATATGACAGGGTGGATAGACAAGGATTGTGGAAATTGTTAAGAATATATGGAGTAGATGGGAAGTTGTTGAATGCTGTGAAGAGTATGTACGATGGTGCGAAGGCTGCAGTGCGTGTGGATGGTGAACTAAGTGAATTTTTCTCTTTGAAAGTTGGTTTGAAACAGGGATGTGTCATGTCTCCATGGTTGTTCAATCTGTACATGGATGGGGTAATAAAAGAGGTACAAGGTAGGGTAGTGGATGTTGGAGTGGCCCTGGTGAGAGAGGATAGTGTTTGGAAACTCCCTGTACTGTTGTTTACAGATGATACTGTGTTGTTGAGTGAAGACGAAGGGGAGCTGCAAGGCTTGGTGGATGAGTTTGAGAGAGTGTGTAAGAAACGGAACCTAAAGGTGAATGTAGGGAAGAGTAAAGTGATGGTCTTTGAGAGAGGTGAAGTTAGTTAATGTACAGCGAGGTTGGATGGTGAGGAATTGGAAAATGTGAGTACGTTTAAGTATTTGGGTAGTGTGATGAGTAAGGATGGAGGTTTGGAGGGTGAAGTGCTTGAAAGGGTACAGCAGGGAAGAAAGGTTGCTGGTTCTTTGAAAGCAGTGATAAGAAACAGGGAAGTGAGCATGGAAGTGAAAAAGTTACTACATGACAGTATTGTGATACCAACTTTAACGTACGGAAGTGAAGCTTGGACATTGTTGGAAGGACACAAGTCGAGCAGGGCAGTACTCTCAAGGTGGATGGAAAGTCGATGACAGGGAGAGCTAGAGCTCCCGTTTCAAGAGTGAGAGCAGTGGAAATGAGTTATTTAAGAGGAGCATGTGGAGCCACGTGCAGAGACAGGCTGACGAATGAGGATATAAAGGAGCGTTGTGGTGTGGATGTGGATGTGATAGGAAGCGTTATGAGGAACACACTGAGGTGGTTTGGCCATGTGGAGAGGATGGAGGGTGAAAGACTGACGAAGAGAGTGTATGTGAGTGAGGTGGAGGGGGGAAGAGGGAGGGGGAGGCCGAGGATGAGATGGAGGGATGGGGTGGAGAGGTATATGAGAGAGGGGGGTGTGAGTTGGGAGCAGGGCAGTGAAATGGCGGGGGACAGGGCGACTTGGAGGCGATTTGTTTGTGGCCACCCCAAACGGGATTCAGGCGTCTGGCAATATATATATATATATATATATATATATATATATATATATATATATATATATATATATATATATATATATATATATATATATATATATACAAGGCCAGATTTCCATATATATACATATACAGTGTAGGCTGTAGCACCAGTCGAGCAGGGCAGTACTCTCAAGGTGGATGGAAAGTCGATGACAGGGAGAGCTAGAGCTCCCGTTTCATCAGCCCTGGGGACAAGTTCCTGACCATCCCTCTCTGCTGAACTTTTTTAGCGTTTCAGTAAAACTACATGTACATTACACACTTCACTTCCTTTTCAATGGTTACAACATCAATAAACTTAGAATGGCGTCTAATAACCAAGCCTTTGAGTCCCCAGGGAGGGAGGGGGACCATAAATGCCCCCACCTTCCTCCCCTCTCATGATGACGACTCAACGAGTTGCCTGGAACCCCTGTCTTACTCACTTCTTCAAGCCTGCAACATTCCCGGCCTTACGTCTAACTTTCTCTCTGTTGAGCACGACCCCTCTTCCTCTACCCTCTAGCTTCGGCTTTCCTGTCAGTCTCTGACTAAATATATCTGTGCTGTTTACTTATCCCCTAATTCTTCTATGACACATTCTTCGACTATCTTACATCCACGATGAAACACATCCTATCCGTTTCTTCTTTCTCTGTAATCTCCATTCTAGGAGATTTCAATGTTCACCACCACCTTTGGCTCTCCTCTCTTTTCTCTGATCCACCTGGTGAACATGCCTACATCATTTCTATCCTTAATGACTTAGAGCAGCTTGGACAGCACCTTATGTGTATCCCTGACCAACATATACTTGACCTCTTCTTTACAACTCATCCTTCTGCATACACTGTTAATCTTTCATCTCCGTTGGGATCCTCTGATGACAACTTTATTACCTTAACCTGTCCTATCGCTGCAGTGAGGCCTGTGGACCCGCCAAAGAAACGTCGGTTGTTGCACTTTGGAGCTGCTGATTGGGAGGCCCTGAGGCAAACAACATATGCATGTTGGATTCTCGTAATGAGAGAGTTTTTGTTTTGGACCAGATTTCTTCAGCCTTTAACCGTTCATACATGGGTACATCCGATCTTTGTGTTTCCTCCAGTGGTAATTTCTCTGATCGGATTTTTTGTTATTGTATGTACAGTTTACTGTTGTTTTAAGCTAATGGATAAAAGACTGCATGAGATCTGCACTGCGACAAGATTAATGCGGCAACGACGAGACTTGGAAACAAGCACTTCTTAGTGACAGTCATTGTGACTGCTGAAGCTGTGAAGATCATGTAACTTTATACTGAAGGAAAGATAACTAAATATGTGGTAACTATACCAAATCAGAATAGTAAATTTAAAAAAAAGTAATATGGTCAT
The DNA here is from genome assembly GCF_032717465.1 of Coenobita brevimanus. Taxonomy (NCBI): domain Eukaryota; kingdom Metazoa; phylum Arthropoda; class Malacostraca; order Decapoda; family Coenobitidae; genus Coenobita; species Coenobita brevimanus. Next base: position 12,261,832 of record NC_137030.1, on the reverse strand, counting down.
ACAACGATATCAAATGAACCAGTTGTAAGCGAAAATAATTGCAAAGGAAACATTCACTTATCATCCAATCCTAGGTTGCCCTTGAGGAGCGTAGGAGCCCGGGGCTAGGCAAATTGGTCCTGACATTTAAGATGAGAGTGACCAGCCTCACTCATCCCTGAGTGGAATTACGTGAGCAATAATCCCCAACCACTCCTTGGATATAAACCTTCACCGGCTCAATCCGATTGGAGCGCTGTAATTACCTACTAAACGACCAGGCGCCAAAATATGGTTATATGGTTACCACCTAGATTAGTAAATGGTTTCCTGGTGTACAGGAAACCATTTGGTTTATCACTCAGTGCAAACTCACCCGCAGGCAGAAGGAAGTGGAAAGAATGAAGGAAAGAAGACGGAGTGTAAAGTCACCCGTAGGCAGACGGACGAGGAAAGAATGAAGGAAAGAAAGATAGATGAGAGATGAAAGGAAAGAAGGATGAAGGAGAGGAAAGGGCAGACATCCGAGAGCAGCACTACATCGAGTGAGCGGATGGTGAGCGCCTCCACCTATCACAAAGGTAAATGATAATACAGACATAAACACTGAACTGTGAATCATTAATATAAAGAACGATATACTAGATATCAGAAAAGAATAGCAACTGTGTGGAAGTTAATAACTAAGAGACATGACTCTCAAAGACAGCTTTAGTGAAATCAACTGTTGTGTACTCAACTGATAAATGTTCATTATTCTATGAATTATTATAGTTTTTAGTACTAGCCCTATATAATCAACTTCAACGGTGAACTTGAGAAGAATAATAGACTATGTGCTCCTACAGTTACTGTACTTATCACATGCTCTATGCATTGTTAATTAATTACTTATTACATTAATACATTTATTACCTTCTAATTTTACACCCATTAATAGAAGTAAATTTTCATTGAATTTTAACATGGCCATGCACAATAAATATATTTCCTTTCTTATTTGATCCAATTGCTCGCACTGTTATACTCCCCTGCAGTCAAAAGTTAACTATATTATCTATCCAATTACATCTTTACCATATAACTCATTCATGTCTCCAACCGCAGTACCTAAGCTACTTCACCCCACTGTGTCAGGAAACACAATTTTTCCATAGCGGAGAGGAAAATTGTAACCATTTGTAAACCAGTAGTATGTAAGTGTATTCTAAGTAGGGTGTACGTGACTAATTCTTTTACCTATGGTCTGGTCTAGTTTAAATTCTGCCTGCACAGTCTTTTTCGAGAGAGAGAGAGAGAGAGAGAGAGAGAGAGAGAGAGAGAGAGAGAGGGAGATATATATATATATAGAGAGAGAGAGAGAGAGAGAGTCGGGCGGCTTGCAGGACAGAGACAAGGGTGGCGTGGTGGAGGCAAGACTTGTTCTGTACTTGTGTAAGTACATATCCACAGTATCGCCAAGAACTCTGGATTTACCTACGATCAACGAGAGTGGAACTAACGGAGAGAGAGAGAGAGAGAGAGAGAGAGAGAGAGAGAGAGAGAGAGAGAGAGAGAGGTACTCTAAACCCCACGACAAAGAAAAAAAAAAACTAGCGCTACTGGGGCTGGATGGTTATGGAAGAGAAGAAATGCCTTCAAATGAATCAAATACGTCGCTACAGCCATGAGCAAATGTTCGCCAGTAATCCTTTGCCAGCAATGAGTACTGTTTTCTTTATTATTTTCTCCCTCCTTCCCAGGCGACAGAGACTATTTTCTTCTCGCAGTCTTTTATTGTGCGCGTCATACTGATAGAAAAATAGGTCAGAGTTGGTCATGCATTCCTTCCATTGTCACAGCCTTGATAGAAGTTTCGGCGAAGTTTTGCTTGTGGCTGTTCCTCCGCCTATGTAAAATCCTGGATTGCGTCGCTTTATGAACGTTTAGGGTACAAATAAATACAAAGAAAAAAAACATTTGATCTACCATCACTGGGTAGCCCATATATCACTAGTCTTGTCTACGTTTCAAAATGCTAAGTACTTAAAGTGGCGCGACACATTGAGGGAGTGAACTAAGTCGTTTTTATTTTATTTTATTTTATTTTTTTCATCCTGATGATCTTAGCCAAGGAGAGATAAATTTATTGTACTGAATGGCTTTATGATGGATATATCTGATATGTCCTTGAAAATCCTTCTTTAAGAATCCCATCCCTACTGTGACCTAATTTTAAAGTTTATTTTTATTGCCTCATAATTATTTAACGATATTTTTGGAAGCTATATGTAAACTTTTGTGTAAAAAAAAAAAAAAAAAAACTGTCCAAACCTAAACATCACTGTGATGAGATAGCAAGAGTAAGATTAAGATGAATTAAGACATGTTCTTTTTGCAAGAGTGAATGGATCATTTTTAACCTCTAGACTCCTATGACGCAAATTCTGGTTTATTCTTGAAACTTTCAGGCTATTTTATTCATCTTAAACAGGACCTTAGTTGAGAAGGGAGCAATGAAGCCTAAATCTAAACCGTCTAATATTAAATCTCTCCAAAGCATTCCCAGTGAGATGGGCCACACACTTATTTATTCACGATTCAAGCCCCTGGAATCCTAGCTTCATTTGATATTGTATTCTTCCTAGAAAAAAAAAAATTGTTTAGATGATATTAAAGAAAATGTAACCTGACTGCCTTGTGTGTTAGCTCAGGATGTTTGCTTTGTTTCGCAGTTGGTAATCGCTCTCTCTCTCTCTCTCTCTCTCTCTCTCTCTCTCTCTCTCTCTCTCACACACACACACACACACACACACACACACACACACACACACTTGGTATTCCGTGACCAGGGATGAGAACTCTTGTAATCCATTTTTTTCGTTGGCTTAGGAATTTTCGCGGCAGGTTTTCTTACGCGAATTATTTTGTGTATTACATCTTCTTCTATGATGGTAGCGAAGCATGTGTAAGGGTTAATGGGCATCTAAGTGAATGGTTCACAATCGGTGTGGGCGTGCGACAAGGTTCTGTGATGTCCCCATGGTTGTTCAATATATATATGGATGGGATGCTGAGAGAAGTGAAAACACGAGTAATGGAGATAGGGATGGCGTTGGTAATGAGTGGTGATGGGTGAAATATCTCAAATTTGTTGTATGCTGATGATGCAGTACTGCTTGCAAGTACCGGACAGGAACTTGGTAGGCTAGTGCAGAGTTTTGTTGAAGTCTGTGAGCGTCGTTCTTGAGTTATATACAGAGGAGTAAAGTGATGGTTACTGAGAGAGAAGGTGACTCCCAGTGTGATGTTACAGTGAATGGAGAGAGACTGGAATTGGTGAGAGAGTTCAAATACTTGGGTACAGTGATAGAAAAGAGAGGAAAATGTGCAAAAGAAGTTGAAAGTAGAGTGACACAAGGAAAAAAAGTAGCTGGTGCAATGAAGGCCTTGATAAGCAAAAGAGGCCTGAGTGTTGCAGCTGCACGAGGTTTACATGAGGGAGTGTTAGTGCCAACTCTAAATTATCTATGGCATGAAAATGAAAAGTCAAGAGTAAGAGCAGTGGAAATGAGATTGTTGAGGAATGTATGTGGAGTACAGAGGGTGGATAGGATACGAAATAGTGTGATTCGTGAAAGGTGTGGAGTGAGGAAGTCGGTGGACACCAGAATCGAAGAGAGTGTCCTGATATGGTATGGTCATGTGGAAAGAATGGATAACAATAAAGTGGTGAAAAAGTTTCCCTGAGCGAATTTGAAGGAAGGAGGAGACGAGGTAGGCCAAGGAGAAGGTGGAGAGATATGGTGGATGAGTGTTTGAGGAAGAGAGGTTTGGAAGTCGGTGAGGCTAGGGAACTGACAAGAGATCAAGCTGGCTGGATGAATGTTGTGAAGAGAAATGCATGATCAGGGATTTTGGCACCCCTTGTGAGCATGGCAGCGTCCAGATTGACTCAACCGCATACGTTTGTGTGAAGCTCCAGAATGTGGTGAATGTTTTTTGGTGTATCCGGTACAACCAGGAATTCGGGGGCTTGAATGTTGAGTGAATAGAAGTGTGACCTATTTGGACTGGGCAAGTTTGTGCTGTCTGGACATTGCTACTCCTCATCCTGCCCTTGGGTGGGAAAGGAGGTCCGGATGATGATGATGATGATGATGATGATCGTTACATTTTCATATCCTCCTGTATTTAAATGAAGTAAATTATGTGAATGTTTAGTAGATAAAGATAACATACACGAGAATGTGAAGGTGTAATGTGGAAAACAAATCGCAAAGGAAAAAGAGCTATTAAGTCAATAAAAACATTATAGTCGGTCCCCTATTCTCTAACCTTGCCTTCAGACCGAGTGTTCTCAGAATCGTATAATTTCATTCAATTTCATCCTTACTTGACCCTCAACCCTTCTACCAATTTTGTTCCCAATCGTATCAAAACTTTTCGTCTCGAATTTGCATCGTGAACTTGACCTTTGACCTATTGTCGTTAAAAACGCATCTCTTGATTTTTGGCTGATCCTCAACTATTGCACGTAGTTTGGGCCAATCTGAATTAAACGTTATTGAGTTATAGGGTCAAACAATTGGACATGACCTTTGACCTTGACCTTTAGCTAGTTGGTCTTAAAATGGTGGCACTTCATCCTTGTCTGAGCTTTAACATTGCCACCCTGTTTGGTCTTAATGGGATCAGAATTATGGGCAGACCTTCCGTGTGACCTTGACGTATAACCTAGTGTCCTTAAAAACAGTAGGTCAGCCCCTGGAATGTTTCTAGCATGGGTCAAGTGGCCTACTACAGTAATCCTCTCTTTGTATGTTCTTTCACCGAGCTGGGTCCAAATCGAATCAAAACTTTGACTTAGTATTTTTTTCCACACACACACATACACACACACACACACACACACACATGATCTGTCTGTCTGTCTGTCTCTCGGTCTCTGTCTCTGTCTGTCTGTCTGTCTGTCTCTCTCTCTCTCTCTCTCTCTCTCTCTCTCTCTCTCTCCTAACAATACAATACACCCTAGACATAGAAAGCGAGGCACAGGAGTAGGAGGAGGAAGTGTACAGGGTGAGAGAGTGGTTTGGGAAGGGTGTTGGGTATTTTGTCTAGCTGAGGGATGTTGTCAGATCAGGCAGGATGAACACAAAAACAAGCTCACCGCAGTCTCAACCAACCAACTCACCTTTACTCTGACCTCTGGTTAAAATTTTATATCTGATCCGACTCATCCAGTCTTCTTGAGTTTATTTTCTACTTTACTCTGTTTATTTTTATTATTTTTTTTTTATTTTCATTTTTGAAAACTGTTTTAGCAGGGAGGAACTGGATATTATTTTCAACTCGCTCAGTACAAAGCATCATCCCTAATCTAAAAAGTAGATTATCTGACGGTGTATCCTTGTATCTTCATATCCTCCAGCATGTTATATATACAAACTCTGTCGATGTTACAGTAGATAGCAATAACATACAAGGAGATACTAAAGTTCATCATGAAAAATTAGTGCCAAAGAAATAAGTACTTTGAATTTTCCTATTTCAGTGAGAGTTCGGCTAATTGTCCGCAAGTTACTGCGTCAACAGCAACTTTTCGCCTGATGTTAGACCTGCTGTGTTTTCTAATGTATGTGTATTCTGCCCCAAATGTTTTGTTACTTTGCGATTTAGAATTTCCATTGGTTTATTTCTATCGGTAGTTTGTTTTACGTTAATGTAGGTAATAATTAAAATAATGGTAACATGGCAGGTGGGAGATGTTTGGTACAAACTATCATAGCTACAGCACATGACAACCCAAAGCAGAATTCTGAAATAAATGTCAGTATACCTATTCACAGTTCCTAGATTGTTCATTTATCTCGTTGATGAACGTAAGCCTGCGATGCCCTCCTGTGCCTAGCATCTTACGATTCAGGTAAAAACACAGTACCGGTACCGTAGTCTGTGCTTTATGGTTTCAATGTACTGTATTGTATGCATCCGCTGCACACTGACGCCATTTTAAATTACCCTTTCCTGCCGCTCAGACGTATTGTCCATTGTAGACGATGTTTGACGGGCACGCGACTGGGTGGTGGTGTCACTGATATCAAGCTACAACTTTAAAACAGATATATTAAACCCAAAGGAACTAATTCAGATCTGCCAACTGCAAGGTAAACCTGCCCGTGATATACAGTAAAGAACCATACCTGCTTATGTGCCGAGTGTAGTAGGTTAACCAGTGTCAAGATAATGCATTTATGCTCTCTGCTTTTAAAACGAAGTGATTCATCTATATCTCTGATTCACACTACTTTTTCAGTGTGACTACTGTTCACCCTCCTTTATTGTTCAACTCTTGTAAGCCTATTTACACACTTCTCGTTATAAGGATATTCCCTCCTTCCTTCAGCAGAACCTGGATGCATCCTCCCAAACTACTATTTTCTTTTCTTCTCCTTTGCACTTTCTCCCTGTCCCACCAATTCATGTCATTCCTAGCAGCAGCATCCCTTGCACCACTTCTTCCTTTTCTCACCCACCCTTCGTTCTACCTCAACATCCTTTCTAGCTGTTCCGTTCTTACTGGTAAATCCCTTTACAACACAATTTTCGGCTCGAACTCCTTCAGTACAATGTCTCATTTTCTTATTATTGTCTCGCTGCTTTCAAACATATTCACCTTAAGAAAGACTTTCCGTATTTAAGTGCTTATTAAAGAATACACATCACTCCTCAAGTTCAAAAAATCTCACCTAAGCAAAATTCAATCAGCTGACGATAAAAAAACAAAAAGACAAAAGACAAACTATACAAGGTTACTGGAGATCCCTACTGACTCACTGCACTTCGATCGCGGGCTGAATTTAACCTCTTCACTTCGGTGACATTTATTTTATTCTTCCTCTTTCCATACGAATATATTCACCTTGAAATACATTTTTTTGAACTAGAGAGGTTATGATACATGCCATCATTAAATGGTTCACTGTCATGGTGATCCTGTAATCTGAGTAAAATCGTCTGGAGATAGCAGGTACAAACTATAATAATATGCGTCATCGTAGTCTATCTATCTATCTATCTGTCTACAGCATGTTTGTTTTTTAAGGAAAGAGTTTTAAATTTTCATATCTTCAAACTTTAATGTATACGCTACCTTTATTGAATTTAAGAAGGCCTTCGATAAAGTCAACCATTTTAACTATTTTTGTCAGCTTTTATATGCTTGTATCCCTCGTTTCAATGTTAATGTGTTATTTTGTCTGTACAGAAATCAAATGGCTATAACTAGGCATAAGGATGCAGTATCTGAATCATGGAGAATCATGAATGGAATACGTCAGGGTGCAGTATACCACGGCACTTTAATTCATATGTTGATAACCTCATTGAAAATGTGTCAGATTCTAAAATAGGATGTGTACTTGGTAATAAAATGAGTAATGTATGTAATTACTTACGCAGACGATGAAGTCACTCTAGCTTCTTCTGCAACAGCCTACAATTGCCAATGAATATATTGGAGAAGGAAACCAAGGATATAGATTTTGAAATTAATACCTCCAAGTCGCCATGCATGTATTTTAAAGGTGAAAATGACCAGTTCTTGGAACGATGTATTATTGTGTATGACCAAAAACTAGTTATTGTTATGGAATATAAATATTTAGTTTTTTCTGGACAATCATCTTAATTGTAAGGATATAATTATATGTGGGAATAAATTTTATAACGAATTTAACTGTATTTTAAGAATATTTTCTAGTGCTGATTTAGAGTTTTTTGACAGTTGTTTGCAAGTTATTGTCTTAGTATATATGGCTCAGAATAATGGTTTTGTAATACAACGTGCCACATTCACCTCAAACAGTTTGCAGTTGGATATCACTAGGTAATGAAGGCAGTAAAGTATGTAGAGTGGCAAATCGTATGACTTTTAACCATTTAATTAATTGGCATAAGATACGGTTTGCATATGAAGTTCTAAGAAACCTTGTGTATTTTTAACTAAAGTTTGCTGAACACATATGATGAATTGTTTCTGATAAGGGAAGTAAGGAACATATTTCTAACATTATATGATGTTGGTTGTTTAAGTGATAATAACTTTGATGCTATTAAACCTTGATTTATGTTTGTTCAAAACCTTGAGTCTACAATGAGGTAGTATAAAGGTAATTATGAACAGCATATACTTAAGTTATTTTGTGCATAGTTTTATATACTGTATATGTGTTGTACTGTATATTAAATATGTATGTACATGTTGCCTATGTTAGTGCACCACTGAGGGTGTATAAATTTATATACTGTACATGTAGAATGTTGTGTGGTCAGCTTTTTATGAAATAAAGAGTTGTCTGTCTGTCTGCCATCTAGCTATCTGTCTATAACTAGACGCCATAATCCCGCAGGGGATGGTAGTTTGTCTTTGACTTAGTTGTTTGACGGGGAGGGCCACTAACCCACCGCCAACCCACGTGCTGACACGTAGGGAACTCGTATGGGTTGATTATATGGTCACCACCCAGCGATGTGAATGGTTTCTTGGGATATAGGAAATTATTTGGCTTGTCACTCAATGTACAGCCACCTGCTAAAGAAAGAAGAATAATGAAAAATGAAGTGGCGAAGAGCAGCAGATTCAGACTATGAGACGATTAATATATACTCGAATTCCTCACGACGCCTCCTGCCAATTACTACTTTTCATAGTCTGTAACCACCTATCTTTCCAAGTCAATTCACCCCTACCGGTACTTATATCTGCGTTCTCACTAATTTTACTTTAATACCTACCGTCCGTATTGACCAAATACATGGGTTGCCCCACTCAGGACTGGTGTATTGGCATTAGTGGGAGTGTTTTCATTTGTCGGTGGGTCTTATGGTAGATCAGAAAGGTCTGTTTTAACGAAAGTCAATTAATTAAACTGTTCCCTGGCCCATCCGGGAATCGAAGTCGGGGTCACTGGGACAGCAGACCACCACCGAAGGAGTTAGTATCAACACAGGTCATAAACAACATACAAGATAATATTAAACCCCTGAATCAGATGACATAGTGTACTGATTTATTTTTGCTCTCTCCAAACGATTTCGTTTAACTCTGGATAAACTTTTGATCGAAGGGGTTAGATTATATCCTTCATTATCCCTTCCATTGCGAGGGTTGTTTCTCAGGCTGAATAAAATCGTCTGAGGGTTGCAAAATAATGCAAAAAATGGTGTAAATGGCCTCGGTGAAGGAGTTAACGTGTGTCATAAGCTGAAAAGGCACTTGGAAGACAGAAGTTTGGAAGCCTTCTGCAGTTATGAGAACACAAGCTTTAGAGTATCATTGCCAACTCCCCCCTCCCTCTACCCTCTTCCTTCTCCCCTCCTCCCCCTCCCTCCTTCTCCCTCTCTATCATTCTCCACCCCCTTTTCTACTTGCCCCATCTTCCCCTTCAGCCATTTCTCCTGTTTTCGGGTTTTTCAATCCCTTCCTCTAAGCTCCTCATCGCTTTCCTTTCCCCTACGCTTCCCTTCCCCCCCCCTTCCCACTTCTTTCCTTTCCCTACCCCTTGTATTACTCTAGTCCTATTCCCCTCCCTTCTTCATCCAAAACCCCGCCTTCCCCTTCCCTCTACATCCTCAACTCTCCATTCCCCTTCCCTTTCTTCTCTCTCTATTTATCCCATTCATTATTTTCACTCCCCCCTCTCTCACTTTCCCTCCAAACCACTTCCCTCCTCCCTCCCACACTCCCTATACATCCAATTTTCTCGTCCCTCCCTCCCTCTTCAGTTCTAGCCCTCCTCTTCCCCACCTCATCTCCATCACCTTGTAATTATTAGTAGTCTCGATACGGGGAGTTCTCTTAAAATTTCCCATTCCCCCCCCCCCTCTCTCTCTGTAATCCTCCCATTCGCCTCTCTTCTCCGCTCCGTCTTTTCGACTCCCTTCTTTTCTTTCACTGTGTCCAACGTCTCCTTCATTTCTCCCTATGTCCTCTTCTCCATTTCTTCTCCATCCATTCCTTTGCCCTTTGTCTTCTACGATATATTCAATATATAATGAGACCAGATCTGTTGACTGTGTATATATCGATTTTCAAAAAGCATTTGACACAGTTCCCCATAAGAGAGAACTTCAGAAATTGAATGTGCATGGGTTCAGAGACAGTGTGCTCGGGTGGATCGATAATTGTCGCATCTTTACAGAGGCAGGCAATGGAGAGTGACCTCGATCGACTGTTTAATTGGGCCCAAACCTGGCAGATGGACTTTGATATTAGTAAACGCAGAGTGCTAGACAGTGGAAATAGAAATGGGAAAACCAGTTACTCCATGAACAATATTCAACTTGATAATTTCAGTCACGAAAAAGACTTAAGAATTATTATAACAAATGATATTAAACGAAGAAAGCAATGTTCGGAGGCTGTTAAGAAAGCCAACATATTAACCGGATTCAATGGAAGACCGTTCGAGTATAAATCAGATAATATTATAATCACCTTATATAATTCTCTAGTTTGCCCACACTTTGAGCATTGTGTCTAGTTCTGGTCGCCTTAAAACAAACAAACCAAAAAAAAAAAAAAAAAACGAGAGAGAGAGAGAAACTTGGAAGAGTACAACTAACGGTGAACAAAATGATACCCAGATCGAGGAACGATTAGAAGCCCTGAATCTCTTTACCTTATCTAAAAGCAGATTACGAAGAGATTTAATTCAAGTATTAAAAATAATCCAAAGGACACCATACCATGGCTGTCGATAAATACTTCACAGATGACCATTCTAATAATATTAGAGGCAGTGAAAATAAAATAATTGCCGAACCATTTTAATCGTGTGGAGCTAAGCATTTCTTCTTTACCAGAGATGTAAGAATATGGAGGAAACTGCCCTTCACTGTAGTAAACTGTGATACAATACTAACCCTTAAAGGACGCTTGGAGAAATATCTGTCCTCTAAACTCTAAGGTAATATGTTTTACTCTTGAATAAAACACTTCTTTCTAGTATATATATATATATATATATATATATATATATATATATATATATATATATATATATATATATATATATATATATATATATCATCATCATCATCAGCCATTACAAGTCCACTGCTGAACAAAGGCCTCCCCCAACCTTCTCCACGAATTCCTTGACTGAGCCAATCTTTGCCACGTTTTCCTTGCAAATTTCTCTATCTCATCCCTCCATCTCCTGTCTGGCCTTCTTCTGCTACGCTTACCATCTCTTGATGTCCAGTCAGTCAACCTCTTGCTCCATCGATTAGTCCTTATTCTTGCTACATGGCCTGCCCACCTCCATTTCTGTTCTTTTATAACTTCTATAATATCTTTAGTCTGCTCTCTCACCCAAGTTGATCTTTTCCTGTCTCTTAAAGATATTCCCAAGATTGACCTTTCCATTGCTCTCTGAGAACGAATTAATTTATTTTCCATCGATTTTGTCAGTTTCCAGGTCTCACAACCATACGACATAGCTGGAATTATACATTCGTTATATACTTTTCGTTTCATACAAACTGGCAAGCTACTTTTCATAATGTCTCTATGTTTACCGAAAGCTTTCCATCCAATTGTAATGCGTCTTTTTATTTCGCTATCATGATCTTTCGTTAATTTTAGTATTTGTCCCAAGTAGTTGTACTCCTTAACTTCTTCAAGAATTTCATCGTTTATTCTGATAACGCTCTTTGGTGTTTGAGGATTAAACATTACTTTAGTTTTACTCCGGTTCATCTTTAGCCCTATTTTGAGACTTTCTTTGTTCATGTCATTTAACATTTCTTGCAATGTCTCTGCTGTTTCTGAGATTAGAACAATGTCCTCTGCCAACCTTAAATGGTTTAGCTTTTCTCCATCTATGTTCATTCCTTTGTTTTCCCAGTCTAGCTTTCTGAAAATACTTTCTAGGCATGCTGTAAATAATTTTGGTGAAATTGTATCTCCCTGACGCACTCCGTTCTCGATCTCAATTTTCTCTGAGTCCTTATGTAAATAACTGGAGCAGTTCCCTCTTTATATATGTTTTCGAGCAGTTTTACAATGTTCTCATTCACTCCTTGTTCTCGCAATGAATTTATAATCGCTATGTGCTCCACTGAGTCGAGAGCCTGTTCGTAATCAACAAAACCTAAGCACAGTGGTTTATTATATTCTGTAGTTTTCTCAATTAGCTGATTCATTGTGTGTAGATGATCAGTAGTCGAGTACTCGCTTCGGAATCTTGCCTGTTCACGAGGTTGGTTTTCCTCCAGATTTGTAGTTATTCTGTTTGTAAGGACTTTAGTGAAGAGTTTGTAAATGACTGATAGCATGCCAATGGGTCGATTGTTACTAAGGTCTTTTGAGTCACCTTTTTTGTAAAATAATATAACTATTGCATTACACCAAGTACTGGGAATTTTCTTCCTTTTTATACATTGAGTAAATAAGTGAGCAAGCCTATTTTGTACTTCTATTGCTGCATCCAACAGTAAATCTGCTACTATTCCATCTTCTCCCGGAGCTTTCCCTCTTTTCATATTTTTGAGAGAATTATTTACTTCATCTGGTGTTACCTCAGGTATTTCACTTGTGTCAACAGAAAAGTTAGCCATTGGTACTAATGTCTTTGATGCATATAGTTCTTTGTAAAATTCTTCAACTCTCTTCAACATCATATCTCTGGATTTAATGACTTCACCGTTTTTGTCTTTTAGTGACGTAATTTGTTGCTTTCCTAGTGCCATTTTACTTCGGACCTGTTTCAGACTTTTTCCTTCTTTGATGGTTTCCCTGATCTGATCCATGTTTCTCTTTCTTTTTCTTCTCTCTGTCTTTTGTTGATAAGTTTATTTAATTCCGCTTGTTCTATTTCATCTTTCTTTGTTTTTACTTTCCTTTCCTTTCTTTTTTTCATAAGCTCAAGTGTCTTCTCTGAATACTTCCCGGCTTTGGTTGTATTAGGTTTTCCTATTACCTCCGCTGATTCTTTTAGCACTTTTGTTAGTCTGTCATTCAGCTCATCAATGTCACATTCAGCATTACTTAGAGCCTGAAATCTGTTCCTTATTTCCAACTGAAAGGCTGCTCTGTTTTCATTAACTTTTATTTGGCATATCTTTTTATCTTTAATCATCTTCTTTCTTTCACTTTTGAAATTGAATCTTGCTGTGCAACCCACCATTCTATGGTCACTTCCGATATTTACTTTGTTGAAAACTGTGAGATTTGTGATCGCGTTATTATTATTTGCTATAATGAAGTCGATTTCATTCTTTGTTTCTCCATTTGGGCTTCTCCAGGTCCACTTTCTCCCTGTTCTTTTGTGAAAGAATGTGTTCATTATTCTCATGTTAAACATTTCTGGAAAGTTTACCAGCATTTCTTCTCTTTCGTTCTTTTCTCCCAATCCAAATTTTCCCATACATGCTTCTCCATTTTTTGATTTTCCAACTTTTACATTGAAGTCTCCCATGAGTATAGTATAGGTGGTCTTTTCCTCTTCCATAATCTGGGAGATATCATCATAAAATGTTTCAATTTCTTCATCTGAGCTCTGAGAATTTGGTGCATACCTGTATACTTGTATCACTTTCAGGGTATGTTTTTTGCACAGTCTAATGACAACAAATGCTGCTCTGTCAGATATACTGCTGAATTTAACAATGATGTCTGCAAGATTTCTGTTAATTAGAAATCCTACACCACTAACTCTTTCATTTACCCTTCCTCTGTAGTAAAATAGGTGGCCTCTGTCATCGAGCTGAATTACTTTTTCTTCTTTTCTGTGGGTCTCACTCAAACCTACAATATCCCAACTAATGTTTTTCAGTTCAGACATTAAGTTTTCAAGTTTGTAATCTTCAGCGAGGCATCTTACATTGTATGCATAGATCTTCATGGATTTAAGAGTGTTTAATATCCCAGTCTCTAACTTGCCAACACAGTACCTACTCACTTTCGGTGGCACACTGCCCGTAAGCACAGGAGGCAGTGCGGTTGGACCTTTAGTAGACGATGATCCAACAGGAACGCCCGTCAAATACTTTGCAATAGAACTCACGTTTGGTTGGGAGGATTGTGGCAAATAATCTCACCTCCCTGCCACATAGTTTATGGTGAGATGTAATTTTTTCTGCCACCTTATTTGTTATATTCGGTGGAGCCTTATATATCTATAGGGGGTCCCATGGTCTGTGCCGTATAAGACGGTACCTTTTATATCTACAAGGCATTCCCCTATCCGCCACCCGGGGACGCGCCAGGTAGCAGTGGGATCCTGCCCCTGGATATATTTATATATATATATATATATATATATATATATATATATATATATATATATATATATATATATATATATATATATATATATATATATATGTATATATATATATATATATATATATATATATATATATATATATATATGTATATATATATATATATATATATATATATATATATATATATATATATATATATATATATATATATATATATATATATAATCTGGAGAGAGAGAGAGAGAGAGAGAGAGAGAGTTCGGATGATGTAACCAGCAGAACAACACAGATAAATATTGTTGCCTTCCTTCTATGGTAGATTGTTTAGATTAAGATTTCCTCTCCATCTTCCCTACGAAATTTTCATGACAGCTTCTCTGGGCTTCATGGTGATCTTTCCCATTATTTCCTGCCAGCTTCGGCTGGAGGGTTTGGTGGGTGGGGGGAGCCTTCCAACTTTTCTATCCTTGTCCTTAACTGGTAGAATAGTTTCGTTAGTTGCAACCTTCCCTTTACCAAACTGCAACGAAGGGACCAATATATTTTTCCTGTTTGCCTTCTTTTGTACTCCTTTGTAATCCTTTGTCCCATCTTCTTTTCTTCCCTCTCCCCCTCACTTCATTCCATTCCATTCCCTTCTCACTCAACTCCTTCTCCCTCAGTCACTCCCTTCCACTTCCCTTCATCCCTCCTTCATTTTTTCCCCAGTCCTTCTATCCCATCTCTGTTCGCTCCACCCCCTCCATCATCTCTCTCCTCCATCTCCGTCTCTCCTTTACTCTCCCCTCCACTTCTCCATCCCATTCTTCTCCACTCTTCTCCTCGTCCCTCAGTCAGTCAGTCTACCTTTTCCCCCTTCTCTCCATCCATCTCCTCCCTCTTCCTCTCCCTTCCACTCTACCTCTCCACCCCCTCCTCTCCAAAAAAAACTCTGTTACCCTCCTTATCCATGCTCCACGCACACACTCCACATCTATCGCCAGCATGAGACCTTATCCTTATTGAATTCATCTTGGTGAGTTAGAGAGGTTAAGTGGGAATCTCTCTCTCTCTCTCTCTCTCTCTCTCTCTCTCTCTCTCTCTCTATTTGTACTGATTGGGTTTATGTTGAGTTTTGTATTTTGCCACTTTTAAATATTAACACTAAATGGATTTTGAAGTGTTTGCTAGCTGCATGAGTGCAGATACTGTAAATACATA
Organism: Coenobita brevimanus; assembly: GCF_032717465.1. Taxonomy (NCBI): domain Eukaryota; kingdom Metazoa; phylum Arthropoda; class Malacostraca; order Decapoda; family Coenobitidae; genus Coenobita; species Coenobita brevimanus. The sequence continues at coordinate 12,246,379 of NC_137030.1, read as the reverse complement.
TACAAACATTTCTGTGCACAAGTTAAGGTTACGAGTGCTTATCGATATCCTTTCTCTTCTCTACGGTACTGTGTGGGTGAGTCAGAGCAACAAACTGCAAGTGTGTGCACTTGTGCCTAACAGCCTCAGGTGTGTGGCAGAGGTGTATGCTTAATTACTTAACGTCTTCGATTTTGTTGTTTTTGCTGTTCCTGTTCAGCAGTGAAAAATTTGGTTGAAACCTTTACTATATACACCTTAAAGACCTGAATTGCTCACCAAGGGGGCTCATTTGGGGGACACACCTTCCTAGCATGACCCGAAGGAATCTCTCTTGACAAAAATGAAACTGATGGAGCCTAGAAGAACCTGAGAGATCTATTGTCGGAACTAAATCATGTACCGTATCTCCAAGAAACATTTGTGCGATAGGACAGTTATTTGATACACGCCTTCTGACATTACACAAATCGGTCTCTGCTGACCTGGCTCGGTTCCATGGACGTGAAATGATGTGAGAGGACTAACTAACAGAAATAGGTTTTGACCAATGGCACTAAGCTGACACGAACTGACCTCACTGGGCATAATGGAACCTTAAGTGACAATAATGATCCTGACTGGATTTAACTGGACCCTGAATGGCCCCGGAAGGTCCTGATTGAACTTGTCGTAAATAAATCTGAACTACTGTTAATTGCTCTGACTAAACTGGACTGGACGTGAAGGGTCTGTATGAATTTTAAGTAATCTAAATGAACCCAGTTGGATTTGAATGGAAATAATTGAACCAGAATGGCTCTCATGTAACCTGTGGTGATCTGACCTACATATCCTGACTGGATTCCTAACTGAATCTGAACTGAACTGACGTGATTGACCGGGTCCCAACATGAGCCTAATAAAGTGACCTAGTAGAAGTTACTGTAACTCCATCCACATCTAAATAAGAACCCGGTGGACTGCAAACCACAGCTGTGCCTTTTCCGTACTCCATCCTCCATGCTTCAATCAAACATCCTCTTCTGCGGGATAGGGATGGATTTAAGGGACGTATATATAACCAGGAAGCTCCACTGTCTGATCATACCTGTGTTCCCATGCAAAGGCGTCCCTCTCCAACACCACCAAAAAGAATGAAAACAGAAGTATCTTATGTGATATGATGGTCTGACAGACGCACTACTTTACTGTCTGACATGGGAAGCCAGGACATCCCTTGGTACTAACCCGAGTGAGGCAATATTAGTCTGGGATTATACTGCACCTCACCTGGGATTCCCCCTGCCGAACCTGTCCTCTGTCCCGCTCAGTAACTCCATCTACCTCACCATCCAGCCCTCTTGAGTTATCAGAAGAGGCTGGATGACTCCGTTGCTGATGCCTATCCAGGATGCAACACAGAATCCCATATTATTAAGCACATTATGGAAGGCTGCATTGCACGGAATTGCCTGCACCAACAACACAACATACACACCTTGAGAGCTCTGTTGGACAGCCAGGTCCCTGCCGCGGTCTTCCTTAGGGACTCGGCACTTTTGATCGAGTCTGGCATATATCTTTAATTTCCAAACTGCCATCCTATGGTTTCTATCCTTGTATCTGTGCCTTTATCTCTAGCTTCCCTTCTGGTAGTTCTGTAGACCTTTTCCAGTGACTTCACAGAAATCACGTGGTTTTATTTATGACTCCATATTGGTCACAAACTCCTCGCAGCAAAAGCTGTCCAGACTGGGCTGTCAGAGATTGATCTCTCTGACATATGCAGAAATCTGGATCAGCACCACCAAGATCTGTACTTGAACAAGATACAGTGTTTGAGCCTGGACGCTTACACCATATCCAGGGAGAAATTCACCCGTTTCAGGTGCGGAAGACCGAAACCAAATCTCGGATATGGCGATCACTATCACTATTTGGTGAACAGCCCGTGAAAGTTCACCGGGGCATCGCTCAAGGTAAGTATGTGTAATATATCTAGTTGAAACTGACATGCAGTACATGTAAATCGTCTTGGTAATCAGTGAATTATTGATGCTGGGCCAAGGGGGCAGGGATTGTATACACTGACTGGAAATCGAGTAGTTGATGAATGAGTGGAGGGTGGGGGCACGGGAGTTGGGGAAGGAGGTGGAGGGAGGGTAGGGGGTTGAATGACGGTCGGGGAGTGTGGAGGGTGGGATTAGGGTTGGTTTGACGGTGAGAATGTGGGGGTGAGGGTGTGGGTAATGGTTGGGAATGGGTGGGATGGGTAGTGGGTGGATGAGAAGGGGATTAGGTGGTAGTGGGAGGTGTTGTGGGGGGCTGGGGTGTTTGTGGAGGGGAGTTGGGGAGCGTGGGATGTGGGGGGATGACAGGTTCCAAAGTGGGGGGTAAAGGGTTGTTGGGTGTGGAAGTGATGGGTGGTGGGGGACTTTGGTGTGGTGGGGGGGCGGTGGGGGGTTCGGGGTGGTGATGAGGGAGTTGAGGTGGCTGTGGGAGGGTGGTGGGGGTGTGTTGGTGGGGTGGGGGGGGTGTGAGGTGGTTGCGTGGCGCTGGGGGGGATGGAGGTAGGGGGTGGCTCACCTGATATGAGATGCCTGTTAGAGTCAGGTGTGAACTGTCGGCTGCCAAGTCTCCCTTTTCACGGCAGCTATCCACTTCTGTTGCCTTTCTTCATTGGCTGGAAACCGGCAGAAGTTTACATCACTTCCACTTTTCTGCCATGTCTTACAGCCGAAGGCACAGCAGTGGAATACAGTTGTGGAATCTGCAATTCTCTCTCTCTCTAGACGTCCGACAATTTGCCGTCCAGTATGATGTCATAAAAAAAAGTCACATGACCCGTGACGTCACGTGCAAAAGATCTATAGCTGCGGCTGTAGACAGTCACAGTTCTTCTCTTAGAGCTCTCAATCGTGGTGTTCGTCAGGACTCTGACCTAACACCAACTCTTTCTTTTGTTCATCAATGGCGTTCTAAGCTGTACATCTAACACTACCTTCTCATACGCTGATAACTCCACTCTGCACCTTTCCATTCGCTTCCCACAGCGTCCATCTTAGTAGTTACTTCAACAAACAAGGGATGAAGCTATGGTACACCTAATGTCTGACTTGGCTCGTATCTCTGACTGGGGTAAAAGTAATTTTGTTTTTAATGCCTCAAAAACTCGGTTATAACATCTATCAGCCTGACAATATCATCCACTTGGGGTTTCATTCTCTCGGAATTTATCTTGAGAAGGACATATTACCTCTCGTAAAATCTGCTTGCAAGAGATTAAGTGTGCTAAGCCGACTCCGTGCCTTCTTTACCCCGACACAAATATTGACTTTATTCACGGGTTTTATTCGCCCCTGTGCAGGGTACAACTCTCATGTCTTTGGAGTCTCCCTGCATATAGCTTTTCTCAACCAAGTGGAGTCAAAAGCTTTTCCTTTCATCAACTCTCCTTCTCTTACTAGGTCCCATCAACCTTTGTATCTTAGCCGTACTGTTGCATTGTTATCTCTTTTCTATCGCTTCTTCAATGGTCACTTCTCGTCTGAACTGTCTACTTGCATCCCTCCTCCAATACGATAGGCGTGTAGCACCCGTCCAACAACAAACTCTCATCCCTTTTCTTTCCATCTCTCTAATGCATGAGATAACCATCACTCCCAGTCCTTCATGTATGCAATGGGTCAACTCTGGAACTGTCTCCTTCTGTGTGTATTTCCTACTGCCTATGATCGCCAGTCTTTCAAACGCAATGTGTCCACACATCGCAAAATGAACAATTTTTGAATTCTGGCTCTCTTATGTTGTTCTTTTTTCCTTTCTTGGGGGAGCAATTTACAGGTTCCTAGCCACTGTTGCTTCTACCTTGCATTAAAAAAAAAAGTATACTGTATATGGCTCAGAATACAACGTGCCACATTCCCATCAAACAGTTTCGAGTTGGATATCACAAGGCAATAAAGAAAAAATTGAAATTAAAATCCTGGGAGAGCAACTATAAAGCATGTAGAATGGCAGACCTTATGACATTTAACGATTAATTTAATTGGTATTAGATACGGTTTCCATATAGAGTTCTTAAGAAACCTTGTGTATTTTTTAATTGATGTTTGCTGAATGCATATGATGAATTGTTTCTCATAAGAGAAGTAAGGAACGTATGTTAATATTATATGATGCTGGGTGTTTAAATGATAATGATTTTGATCCTATTAAATCTAGAATTATGTTTGTTCAAAACCATGAACCTATTGTGAGGCAGTATCAAGGTAATTAGGAAAAGCATATACTTAGTTTTTTGTGTGTAGTTGTCTATATATGTGTTGTATATTAAACATGTACTGTACACTAGAAAGCATTAATTTTTCCCACGCAGTAGCCGGAGTCGCGGCCAGTGAGTGACCAGGCGATCGAACATCCCACACCCACCACCCCTGCCCCGACCCCAGTGTAAACGCTGTTGGCTAGATGTGAAACGGCCAAAGCTGGTGATGTTACAATGTGTCATGATTGTTTTTATAGATAAACAGAACCAGTAGGGGAAAGTATATAAAAGCATTTAATGTGTATTATTGTGCTGTTATCCACGACAAAATAAGAAGACCCACAATGTAATATGTGTTCTTGTCTATATACTTACGTCTTATAATGTTACAAATAAATATAGGAAAGTGAACAGCATCTTTTGAAAGAAATTATGTCTTTTCTCATACATTCTCGCTCCCACCACCACCACCACCCTTCTCTCTGAGTTCCTGTCTCCACTAAACGATCTCTTTTCCTCTCGTCCCCCACACCCATTGTTAACCAACGTAAATAGAGATAGTGGTGAAATGATCCGTCAGATAATGATCATATTAATATTATCATACACCTTTGTATTAAGCACCAACAAATCAATAACATACAATATTTCAATATACCTGCCAACTGTTTCATCGTGTTGTAAACTATTACGTGACATACGCACTGGAAGTTGGATCTTGTTACAAAGACTTAAGGTTATTTTTTGTTAACATAGGTTATGTGTGATTTTGGACGTCCATTAATTCATATTAACGTGGCAATTAATGTCTTACATTATAAATATGTAAGGTTTATGTTCCTGTCAGTACTGCATTAACCAAACGAATCAGGGATCAGCTCTGACGAACCACAAACTCTCTACTTAAACGAAAATATTCCGACCCCTTGTCACAACAGTGACAATATCATTATGTTTACGATTGAATGTGGGTCAGTCGTATACATACAGGCATTGTGTCGCTGTTTTGGCAAGAGGTTGGAATGTTTTCGTTAAAACAGAGAGTTTGCGGTTCGTCAGAACCGATCCCTGATTCGTTTAGTTCATCCAATATTTACCGGAACATAATCTTCATGTGTTTATAAAGTAGGGCTTAAATTCCACGTTAATATGAATTAACGGACGTCCAAAACCACACATAACCTATGTTAACGAAAAACAACCTTAAGTCATTGTAACACAAGGTCCAACTTCCAGTGCGGATATAACTTAACAGCTTATACTGAAACAGTTGGCAGGTATACCAAGTTTTGTACAGTATATTACTGATCTGTTGGTGCTTAATACAGAGGTTTATTATAATATTAATATGATCAATACTTGACGGAACATTTCATTACTTTGTTTACGTTGGTTAACAATGGCTGGGAGTGGGGGACGAGAGGATAGAAGAGGCGTTTGGTGGAGACAGAAACCCAGAGAGAAGGGTGGTGGTGGTGGGAGCGAGAATGTATGAGAAAAGACATGTCTTTCAATAGGTTCTGTTCACTTTACTATACCTATTTGTAACATTTATAATATAGAACTTAAGTATATAGACAATAGCACATAATACATTTTAGGTTATCTTTCATCTTCGTGCCTTTCTCATATGCTGTGGATAACAGCACAGTATTACACATTAAATGCCTTTATATACGTACCCCTACTGGTTCCGGTTGTATATAAAAACAATCATAACACATTGTAACATCACCAACTTTGGCCGTTCCACATCTGTCCAACAACGTTTGCACTGGGTCAGGGTAACGGTGGTCGGTGAGGGGTGTTCGATAGCCTGGTCGCTCACTGGCCGCGACTCCGGCTACAAGGAGGGAGAAATTAGTGCTTTCGGGTGTACGTGTTACCTGTGTTAGTGCACCAAAAAGGGTGTATAACTTTACGTATTGCATATGTAAAATGTTGTGTGTTCAGGTTTTTTATCAAATGAAGAATTATCTGTCTGTCTATCTATCTATCTATCTATCTATCTCTGTCCAGACGCCATAATCCCGTAAGGGGTGGTCGTTTGTCTTTGAGTTGGTTGTTTTACGAGGAGGACCACTAACCCACTGCCAACCCATTTTCTGACTCATGGACCACGTATGGGTTGGTTATATGGCTACCAACAAGCGTTGTGAATGGTTTCTTGGCATACCGGAAACCATTTGGCTTGTCCTTCATTGTAGAGCCACCTGATAAGAAGAGTAGTAAAAAGTGAAGGAGCTAAGCACTGCAGATTCAGAGTATGGGACGTTTTATATATATACTCGTAATGCATCGCGACGCATCCTGTCAACTACTACTTTTCTCAGACTGTAACCACCTTTCTCTCCAAGTCACGTCACACCTACGGTATAACTTTCTGCTGTGTTACTACTGTGGCGTTAATACCTATCATCCTTAATGAATAAATCCAGGGTTGCCTCATACAGGACTAGTGTACTGGTATTAGTAGGAGTGTTTTTACTTGTCCGTGAGTCTTATGGTAGGTCAGTAAGGTCTGTTTTAACGAAATTCAATTAATTAAACTGCTCCCTGCTCCAGCCGGGAATCGAAGTCGCGGTCATCAGGACACCAGGCGACCTACCAAGGAGCCATTGGCAACACAGTCAACAAAAACACCATACAAGATAATGGTCAACCTCTGAATCAGGTGGCTTAGTGTACTGATTTATTCGTGCTCTCTCTAGACGATTCTACAGTATTTGACTTTGGATACACTTTTCGACCTGAGGAGTTAGATTAAATCCTTCATTTCCCGTTCCATTGCTAGAGATGTTTCTCAGGCTGAATAAAATGGTCTGACGGTTGCAAGAATAATGTGAAAAATGCTGTTAGTGGCCTCGGTGAGGGAGTTAAGGTGTGTCATATACGGAAAATGCGCTAGTAAGAAATTTAGAAGCGTTCTGAAGGTATGAGAACAAAACCCTTGGTGTATCGTTGCCACCTCTACCCCTCCCTCTGCCCCTTCCCCCTGCCCCCTCCCTTCTCCTCTTCTCCCCTTCCCCTTTCTCCCCCTCCTCCATTCCCCCACTCCTTTTTCCATTCTCCCCATCTTCACTTTCAACCATTTCTCCTGTTTTCCTGTTCATCACTCCTTTCCCCTAAGCTCCCCATCACTTCCCTACCTCATCTGCTCCCCTTTCCTTCCCCCCCATTTCTACTGCCTTCCTCTCCGTTCCCCTCCCCTATCCATCCACAACTCTCACTTCCCCTTCAACTCTCTATATTTATCCCTTTCATTATTTTCATTCCCTCCTCTCTCACTTTCCCTCCAGGCCACTTCCCTTCCCTCTCCATCACTCTTTATTTTTCCCTCCCTAACAGTTCTAGCCCTCCTCTTCCCCTCTCGTCTCCCTCCCCTTTTAATTGTCAGTAGCCTCGATACTGGGGATTAATTTTCCTGTTTCCCTCCCCCCCCCCTCTCTCTCTCTCTCACTACTCCTTTATCCAGTTTTACCCTCAACACCTAGCTTCTTCCCTCACTCTCCCTCCCAGTCTCCTTCCTCTTTCTTTCCCTCCCTCCCCTTCCATTTCCTCTCTTTCCCTCCCTCCCCTTCCCATCCAATTCCTCTCACACATTCTCTCTCTATTTACCCCTCTCATCCCCCTCTCTTCTCCCTTCCCTCTTTTCTCCTCCCTTCCCTTCTTTCACTTTGCCCAATTTCTCCTTCATTTCTCCATCTCTCCTCTTCTCCATTTCTTCTCAATCCTTTCTTTTTCCCTTGGTCTTCTACGATATTTTCAATATATGATGAGACCAAATCTGCTGACAGTGTATACCTCGTCTTCAGAAAGCATTTGATAAAGTTCCCCATAAAAGACTACTTCAGAAATTGAATGCGCGTGGGTTCAGAGGCAATGTGCTTGGGTGGATCGATAATTGACATATCTTTACAGATGCAGGCAATACAGAGTGACCTCGATCGACTGTTTAATAGGGTCCAAACCTGGCAGATGGACTTTAGCAAATGCAACGTGCTAGACAATGGGAATAAAGAGCTATATCTTGAATTGTATTCAACTAAATAATGTCAGTCATGAAAGGCTTAAGAATTATAATAATAAATGATCTTAAACTAAGCAAACAGTGTACGAACGCTGTTAAGAAAGAGAACAAATTAATCGGATTCATTGGTAGAGCGTTCGAATACTAATCAGTAATACCTTCGCCTTATATAATTCCTTAGCCCGCCCCCACTTTGCGTATTGTGTTCAGTTGTGCTCGTCTTATTTAAAGAACATGTAGAGAAACTTGGAAGAGTACAACGAAGGGTGATCTAAATGATACCTAAAACGAGAAATTAATCATACGAGGAGGATTAAGAAGCCCTGAGTCTCTTTACCTTAACTAAACGCAGATTTCGAGGAGATTTAATTCAAGTATTTAAAATATCTAAAGGACACGAAAACATGGCTCTCGATAAATACGTCACAGTTGATCACTCGAACTACAGTAGAAAGAATGAAGAAGAAGAAAAAAAAGAAACGATTCCAATCGCATGGAGCCAAGCATTGCTTCACTGACAGAATTGTAGATACATGGAAAAATTTGCTCTCCAATGTAGTAAGGTGTGATACAGTAGTAAAATTTAATGGTCGCTTGCACAAGTATCTTTCTTCTAACTCCCAGCCTAATATGTTTACTCCTGAATCAAACACTTTTGTATATGTATGTACAGACGTCGGAATAAGTTCGCTTCCTTTTCCGTGGACTAAGGTGTTTGTAACACTGCTCGATGGAGAGGTATCCCCTCCTCTTCCCTTCCTCATAGTCCCACACTCCCACCCAACCCCCCCACTTTTCTCTCCGACCCCAAAACCCCACCCGGTACCCTCCATACTCTCGCTCACAGTCAGCTAGGGGTTTCTGTACTTCAAGCAACTGTCTGATTACGTGTAGTCCGAACAACTAATAAAGGAATAGTGCAGTATATATATCATAAACCAAGTTAGGAAAAGTTTACTACACTGTGTGTGTGTGTGTGTGTGTGTGTGTGTGTGTGTGTGTGTGTGTGTGTGTGTGTGTGTGTGAGAGAGAGAGAGAGAGAGAGAGAGAGAGTTAAAAGACAGAGAGCGATAGGCGGAGAGGGAGAGAGAGTGGAAAAATGAGAAATGAGAGGGCAGTTACGGAGAGGCAAGGAGAGAACAACGAGAGTTAAGAAGAGAGACAGTGAGTGAGAAGAGACAGTGAGAGATGAAATGAGATACAGGCAGTGTGAAAGGGAAAGAGAAAAGGGAGGTGTGAATTGAAAGGCCGGGAGACAGGGAAGTAGAAACAAAAGGGGAGACAGCTGAGAAAAAATGGAAATGGAGCAAACACAGAAATTGGGATACCAAAAGGAGAAAGTGGCAAAGAGAGCTACTGAACGGAATACAGAGAACGATAACGAGAAAAATTAGAAAAAGAGGCAAGGTAACAGGGAGGAGGAAGAAAGTGTGTTATTCTGGCAAGGACGCAGGGAGAGAACTAAGCAGGTTAAGACGAAAGCATTGAGGCTGAGTAGAACGAATGACATTCAAGTAAAAAAGGGAGGGAGAGAAACAGAAATTTGCGGAGAGAGAGTAGAGATTAAGGGTGGGAAGAAAATAGTTCTATTTTTAGGGCAAGAAAGAGGAGGGGGATGTTAGGAAGGGAAGACAAGGGGAGGGAGAGGGAGGGAGGAAGGGAGGGAAAGACAGTGGCAAGAGCGGAATGATAGAAGAGATTTCGGGTGACAGGGAGAGACGGAGAGAGGAGAGAGAAAAAGGAGCATGCAGTTATTACTGGGAAAAGAAAGCAGTGAAGAAAATGGATTTAAGAAAAGAAACACGGAGAGAGTAATGGAGAAAAAAAGGTAACATATGTGACAGATGAATAAAGTAAGACGAAGTTGTGACAGGAAGGGAGAAAGAAGAGTGAGATAAGGAGGGAGTGACAGAGGAGGAGAGAGACGAAGGAAAGGAAAGAGAAAGGGAGGAAGATAAGGACTGAGCAGAAACCCACAAAGAAAGGGGAAGGAGGGAAAAGGAAACTAGGGATGAGACAAAGAATCCAGAGAGAGAGAGAGAGAGAGAGAGAGAGAGAGAGAGGAGGGGGGGGAGGGACAGTACACAGACAGGGACAGAGAGGTCGACAAATATTCAGGTGTGTGTGTGTGTGTGTGTGTGTGTGTGTGTGTGTGTGTGTGTGTGTGTGTGTGTGTGTGTGTGTGTGTGTGTGTGCGTGCTTCCGTCCCTATGTCACTTCTATATCATTGTTCCATTTTTTCACCTGCGTGTTTTCCTCTTCTCTGCTTCTGTTTCTCCTCTCACTCACCTTTTTAATCAGTATTTCTCCTGATTGTTCTTACCATTCCAAGTCTCTCTCTCTCTCTCTCTCTCTCTCTCTCTCTCTCTCTCTCTCTCTCTCTCTCTCTCTCTCTAGCAAAAAAAGAGATTGTTCTCATAGTCTATATGTAGTTAATACTGCCACTTCCTGATTTGCTGTGGAATTTTGGTCGCTTGAAAAAGACATACGTCGACTTAAAAAAAGTTCAGGAGACTAAGGTATCAGGTTCGCCTGAGGGCTGTGGAACTTTTTTAGTAGAAACTCGTAGACTACGAGGTCAGCTCATTAAAGTGGTTAAAATCTGAATGGGTTTCACAATCATTTCATAGAAAGGTATTTACTCTTAACACCGACTCTGCACACAACCATGGTTGAAAACTGTAAATGAAAAAAACAAACCAAAAAAATTACGTGAAAATCTTTTCACGTGGAAAATCTTCCCCCCATGGAACTGACTCAACATGGACGTTGTTAACACTACAGTGGAGAAGTTTAAGGGATTCATCGGCAGGATCTTACACTAGAATAATTGTGAACTGGATATGCATTCCAAGACAAACAAGAAGTATCTCCACGGTATGGGCTGCATAGTCATTAAGATCCTAACTTTTCCTTGTAGCTCCTCTCTCTCTCTCTCTCTCTCTCTCTCTCTCTCTCTCTCTCTCTCTCTCTCTCTCTCTCTCTCTCTCATTCTCTCTCTCTCTCTGTTCTACTATCGCAGCATTTAATCACAGCAGATTCTCTCTCTCTCTCTCTCTCTCTCTCTCTCTTTGGTTGTGTGTGTGTTCTTACCTTACCTAATTGTTCTTACCTAATTGTATCTTTACAGGAATGAGTCAAGCTCGTACTGTCCCGTGTCTTAAACCATATTTATCGTACATATCCTTAAATTTGTGAATTGTTTTGGCACACACTATTTCATTCGGTAGTGCATTCCATTGATCAATTGCTCTGTTTGGGAAACTGAATTTCCTTACGTCTTTATCACCTCTCTTCTTATGTAGTTTTTTGCAGTGTCCTCTTGCTGATGCTTCTCCACATGTTAAGTAATCATTTATGTCTATTTTCTCCTTTCCTGATATGCATTTATATAGCATTATCATGTCACCTCTTTTCCTTCTCTCCTGTAATGTTGGTAGATTCAGTTTATTTAATCTTTCTTAGTAGCTTAGGTCCCTTAAGCTTGGTATCCATCTTGTAGCGGCCCTTTGAACTTTTTCAATCTTGTCTATATGCTTTTTGAGATGAGGACTCCAGACTACTGATGCATATTCCAGGGTTGGTCTAATGAATGCTGTTATTATCCTTCTTAGCATGTCTTCATTTATGTATGTGAATGCAATTCTCGTATTTGCAAGCAGTGTATACATGTTCCGTACCTTCTCGCTGATGTGGTCAGCCGGAGATAGTCTGTTATTGATAATCACACCTAGGTCTTTCTCTCTTTCTGATGTGTATACGGTTTTATTTCCTAACTTATAATCCCAATCAGGTCTTTTTCCACTTTTACCAAACATGATTACATGACACTTGTCCACATTGAATTCCATTTGCCATGTACTACTCCATTCATGAAGTTTATTTAATTCTTCTTGTAGCTCATTACAAGAGTCTATGTTAGTAATTCTCCTTTGTATTTTTGCATCATCTGCAAACATATTCAGATAGCTCTCATTTCCAGTGTTACTGTTTATATCATTTATATATATACTAAAAACATGATTGGTGCCAGCACTGAACCCTGTGGTACTCCACTAGTCACTTCTTTCCATGATGAGTAGTTTCCTCTTAGTACTGTCCTCATTTCTCTTTTTATGAGAAAGTCTTGCATCCAACAAAACAGTTTGCCTCGAATTCCTCCTTGATGGTACAGTTTCCATAAAAGTCTTTGGTGTGGTACTGTGTCAAAAGCTTTCTTGAAATCTAAATAGATACTGTCCACCCATCCTTCCCTTTCCTGTATTGTGTTTGTTACTCTGTCATAGTAGCTCAACAGATTAGTAACACATGATTTTCCTTTTCTGAAACCAAACTGTCTTTCTGTTTTCATACTGTGTTCTTCTAGATGGTTTACTCAAGCTTTTCTTATAAGTTTTTCTAATACCTTGCTTACAACACTGGTCAGTGATACTGGTCGGTAGTTGAGTGGATTTTGTCTATTTCCTTTCTTGAATAAGGGGACAATATTTGTTTTTTTTTTTTTCCAAATATCAGGTAGTTTACCTTGACTCAAGGATTTCTTGAAAATTAAAAATAATGGTTTACTTAACTCCTTTGCACATTCTCGTAATACCCAACATGAAATTTCATCAGGACCACTTGCTTTTCCTCTGTCTAATCTACTTAACTCCTCCTGTATTACTTTTTCTGCTATATGTATATCTGGTAGTATGTGTGGACATGCGTGTTCCACTTAGTCCCTCTCAAAATTTTTTTCTTCTGTAAAAACTAATTGGAAATTCTTATTTAGTGCTTCACAAATATCTTTCTCTTGTGTATAAGTGATTCCCTCGTCCGTAATGGATTGTATTATATCTTTTACTTTAGTTTTGCTTCTGATATAGCTGTAAAACAGCTTTGGTTGATCACTACTTTTATTTATTATATCCTCCTCAAACTGTTTTTGGGCTTCCCTCCTTATTCTTGTATAGTCGTTTCTTGCCTGTTTGTAATTATTATACGCCCTTTCACTATTGTGTCTTCTGTATCTATTCCACAACAAATCTCTTCTTTCTTTTGATTTTTTACATTCTGTATTGAACCATTTCTGTATTTTCTTATCTGCTTCTTTGTGCTGTGGGATGTGCTTCTGGACTCCTATTTCATGAAATTCACAAAATTTTTTATATACAGCATTTAAATCTTGTTCTCTAAGCTCATTTTCCCAATCAACTTCTAAGAAATGCTTCTTTAGGTCTTGATAATTTCCCTTTTTATAGTTTAGGCTCTTTTTGTAACTATCATTGCTGTTTACTATGTCATATGCTATCCTGAAGTTATAATTTAGTACTGCATGATCGCTTTTGCCGAGTGGAGGGTGATATATTAAACTGTCAATATAATTTTCTTGCCTAGTAAATATTAGATCTAGCACTGAAGGTACATCAAGTCCTCTTTTTCTGGTGGTTTCCCTCACATGTTGCGTTAAGAAAAACTCTTGTACAAGATCCAGGAGCTTTTGGTCCCAACAGCTTTCTTGGCTATTTATATCTAGAGTATTCCAATTTATATTTGTATTGAAGTCCCCAGTTAGTATAATTCTTTCCGATTTCTCTTCCATTTTATGTAGCAATGATCTTACACTCTGAATTGTACTCTCTGCCAGGTCCTCATATTCGTCTCTTTCCCATGTGTTTGATCTGGGTGGCATGTACAAATTGGCTACAATTACTTTACCTTCAGATGTGTCGATCTCTACTGCAATCAGTTCTACTTGTGATGGTATATCTAGTTTTATTTCCTTGACTTTTAGATTTTTCTTAGTTAATATTATAATTCCTCCTCCTTTTTTTAAATTTCTGTCTCTTCTCCATATATTGTATTCCTCTAAGTTTAGTATGTCATTTGATATCCTTGGTATTAATTTTGTTTCAGTTAGGCATGTTATTTGTGGTTCATTTTCTCTGACATAATCATTCATCTCTAGTAATTTAGATACCATTCCATCCACATTTGAGTACATCAACTTTATCATCTTGTTTATATACTTGTCATGACATGGTTCTACTGCCTTCCTCCTTTTTCTTCCATCCTGTTTGTGTACCACTTTCGTACCTGCAATCCTATTACTTTGTAAAAAAAATTCTTCTTCTCCTCTTCTGATCTTCCCTCATTTTTTGTTTTTGCTTCCTCCCTTTTCTCTTTCAGTAATTCCAGTTCCTCTTGTGTTAGGCATCTTTTTATCCATACATTTTTGAACTCCTCTTTTTCCTTAAGATTCTTTGCATTTTTTAGTATCTCTTCCACAGTGTTTACACTCTGGAAAGTCACCTTTAGAGGTCTTGTCTTGCTTTTCTCGTATTTCCCTAACCTTTTGTGTTCCTCTATGTCTTTACTACAGATTTCCTCTGATACTTCTTTCAGTAAGGTTATTACATTTGCCATCTCCTTTTTGTCTCTTGTGATCTTGTTTTTAACGTCTTCCTCTTCTATACCAGTGATTACTATTGATTTGTTTATCTCTACTGAATCTCTGACTAACTTTGGATTGTTTTGGATTATTCTTTTCACCTCCTTTTTAATGCTTTTTTCCTCCACCCTTGTTTCTAAGTCTTTCTTTACTTTTACTATTTCAGCATACGTGATTTCTACATCATTTTTGTAGCTTTGCACAGCTTCATTTACTTGTGTTATCTTCTCCTCAATATCACTGTTCTGGTCAATAAGACTGCTAACTTGCCTAATTGTCTCTGTGTCATTTTTGAACTCTTCCATAACACTCTCGTGATTGACTACTGTACTTGCCATTTCACTCATTTTCTTCCTAAGTGTACTCAGTTCCACTGTTAGTTCACTTATGGTTGTGTCTTTCATATTTGCCTCCCTTCCTAGTGTGTGTGTGTGTGTGTGTGTGTGTGTGTGTGTGTGTGTGTGTGTGTGTGTGTGTGTGTGTGTGTGTGTG
>NC_137030.1:12163699-12228699 GCF_032717465.1 Coenobita brevimanus | reverse complement strand
ACTCCATCTACCTCACTATCCAACCCTCTTGAGTTATCACAAGAAACTGGATGACTCCGTTGCTGATGCTTGTCCAGAATGCAACACAGGACCCTATTTCATTAACAACATTATGGAAGGCTGCATTGCGCAGAATTGCCTGCACCAACAACATAACATACACTCCTTGAGAGCTCTGTGGGAAAGCCAGGTCTCGGACGTGGCCCTCCACAGGGTCTCGGAGCTGTTCGGCCAGCCTGCCTAGAGAACAACAACTACTACTACTACCTCACCAGTACCTATTACATTACTACCTCTTAACATATCTCTCCCACATACTCCCCACCACATACATACTGCATGTACACCCACGAACAAAAGTTCGCCGACGGTCCCTGCCAGGCATAGAGGGAGCAGCGCTCGTCCACCAGAGTAAGGGAGAAGGAAGGAGGCGGAAAGGGGGAGGGGGAGGGGAACGGAGGCAACGAGACGGGAGGGAGAGGGAGGTAACAAGACAGAAGGAGAGAGAGCCTGTGGCGATGGTAGATGACACATATCGGTTTTTTTATTATTATTATAATTATTGTTTATTATTGTTGTTGTTGTTATTATTGTTGTTGTTGTTATTATTATTATCATTATTATTGTTGTTGTTGTTGTTGTTGCTGGTGTTGTTTTTATTAGGCTACTATTATTATTATTATTATTGTTGTTGTTGTTGTTTTTATTATTATATTATTATTATTATTATTATTATTATTATTATTATCATGATTATTATTATATTGTATGAGATAAGTATAAGAAAGAAGGACGTAATCCTGCGTTAATGCTTCGAAAATGGCTGACATCTTTTATATTTTTTCTGAATAATTGTAGACGATTTTTCTTGTGTGACGGAAGCACTAGTGACGTCCAAAGGCTAAAGGTTTGATACAGTCTAGCAGCCCATAAACAAGGCCTTGAATTGGATCAAGACGTTCAAAAAGGCCACAAGAAAATTCCCATCGCCTGAGGGTTAAGGATGTAAGAAATTAATTTAATCATGTCAGGTAATGTGAAGGTAGATTGGGAGGTAGAAGGACGTAAACTAAGAGGCAGGGAGAGAGAGAGAGAGAGAGAGAGAGAGACAGACAGACAGACAGACAGACAGACAAACAGAGACAGAGACAGACAGACAGACAGACAGACAGAACAGACAGAACAAAGGAGACAGAATAGACAAAACAGACAGAACAGAGAGAGAGAGAGAGAGGGGGGGGGGGAACAAGCAGTTTGCAAGTGAAGCACGTCAATGGATATGCCTAGTTTGGTGGTATTTGGGAATCATATAATTACAAACTCCAAAGACGAAGGAAAGTGATAAAGACATTTGTGATAACTTTACAAGGTATTAAATGTAATAATCCTTTTTATTTTGATAACTAAAAGGTAGTGTCAGTGCTGCATTTTTACATTACTGATGTTACATATATACCATCTCTAGTGGACCAACGGCGTTGCCATGCTGCGAAGTGATCAACCAATCTCCTTCAGTGGGAGTGGCAATAATACATAAAGTCTGTCAAGAATAATATTATTCTACCACCTCTCACCCTCCCATTTCTGAAGTATGTAATTATATTATTCCCAAAGACCTACCACCAAACTAGGCATTGCCCTGTACGTGTTTCACTTGCTAACTCTCTCTCTCTTTCTCTCTCTCTCTCTGTTCTGTCTGTTTTGTTCTGTCTGTCTCTGTCTGTCTGTCTGTCTATTCTGTCTGTTTTGTTTTGTCTGTCTGTCTGACTGTTTCTCTCTCTCTCTCTCTCTCTCTCTCTCTCTCTCTCTCTCTCTCTCTCTCTCTCTCTCTCTCCCTGCCTCTTAGTTTACGTCCTTCTACCTCCCAATCTACCTTCACATTACCTGACACGATTAAATTAATTTCTTTCATCCTTAACCCTCAGGCGATGGGAATTTTCTTGTGGCCTTTTTGAACGTCTTGATCCAATTCAAGGCCTTGTTTATGGGCTGCTAGACTGTATCAAACCTTTAGCCTTTGGACGTCACTAGTGCTTCCGTCACACAAGAAAAGTCGTCTACAATTATTCAGAGAAAATACAAAAGATGTCAGCCGTTTTCGAAGCATTAACGCAGGATTACGTCCTTCTTTCTTATACTTATCTCACACATAATAGTAATAATAATAATAATAATAATAATAATAAAAACAACAACAATAATAATAATAATAATAATAATAGTAATAAAACAACAACAGCAACAACAACAACAATAATAATGATAATAATAATAATAATAATAATAGTAATAAAACAACAGCAACAACAACAACAATAATAATAATAATAATAATAACAAAAAAAACAACAACAATAATAATAATAATAATAATAATAATAATAAAAGAACCGATATGTGTCATCTACCATCGCCACAGGCTCTCTCTCCCTTTGTCATGTTACCCCCTTCTCCCTCCCGTCTCGTTGCCTCCGTTCCCCTCCCCCTCCCCCTTTCCGTCTCCTCCCTTCTCCCTCACTCTGGTGGACGAGCGCTGCTCCCTCTGTGGGCTATGTTTGGAAATATATGCCTGGCAGGGACTGTCGGCGAACTTTTGCTCGTGGGTGTACATATAGATAGATAAATAAATAATAGACCGATAGATACTTAGATAAATATGTAGATATGTATACATTAATGATCAATAATACGGGTCATAGTGTTATCTGCTCCCCCCCCCCACCCCTCGCCCTTGTCACATACATGCCTGGACCTCAAGGCGACAGGCACGCCATTAAGGGGTTGTGGTGGGGGTGTAGGGGGTATTGTGGGGGGGTGAGGGGTTACATCTCACTCTCATTCCTCCTTCACTTCTCCCTCTCTCCCTCTCTCTTCATCCCCCCTCCCCCCGGCCGTCCTCCCTCCCACTTCATCCCCTCCTTCTTGTAACTAATTACCTTACAGCTCTCTCTCTCTCTCTCTCTCTCTCTCTCTCTCTCTCTCTCTCTCTCTCTCTCTCTTTTTGATTGTCGGTAGGTCGGGACGCCCACTGTCTTTCCTGCATAACTATCCTTGTCCTTAACTAGTAGAATAGATTTGTTAGTTACAACTTTCCGTATACCACACAGCCATGATAGGAGAAAGGAGTACAGAGGAGTGCAAAGGAAAGCAAACAACAACAGACCTTATGGTCCTCTCGAGGCTGTTTGATACAGAGTAGACTATGACTACAAGATCTAACTCTACATGCTGAAGGATAAGGGTAGTAAAGCAAAAAGGCTTCCTCCACCTCCAGACCCTCCAGTTAAAACTGATAAGAAAAAGTGAGAAAAACCACCATGCAGCATGGAAAAACTGACATGGAATTTTCATAGGAAAGACTGAAGTGGAAAAATTATTTTCTATAATACTTTATCTATAAGCTATATGTATGAATAACCTGAAAGAAAAAGTAGTAAATAAAATGAATAATTGAATAATAAATAACGCACGACAAGATGTACGTGTACGTTGAGTTAACGGGGCGTCTGTGGACACAGCGTGGAAATTGCACAGTGCACAGTGTGGATGTTCAGAGGTGGTGTGACAGCCTTGCCTGGCGTTATTAAGGTAGGCAGCAGTCAATCAGGCCCCAGCTCCGCTCATTCCACTGAGACTAGGAACTTTCCCACGCGGGACAAGCACACGACACCTCCTGAAGCAGTGACCCCTGGTACATTAAAAAAAATCCCGATGGTGGTCACTTAACTAACAGGGACCCTCAGTGATCCACATCCCATCATAGGTCGAAAATATGAGTAGTGACCATTAACTCAGGGCTATCTGTGTGTCACGAGTTGGCGCGATTAAGTATTTGAATAAACTCGTGACATTAACTTTGGTGGGAAACCACGAATTCTACTGGAATCCCAGTATTTATCATTCAGTTTAACCGCCACATATTCACCTGATCGGGAGTGTTTTTCAGGACATTTTCACTATTTCATAAGTGATCGTCCTTGTGCGCGATGTTAGCACCTTCGCTGAGTGCATTGCGGGTGTGTATCGCTCACACTCGTTGGCCGTTAGCAAGTGCGGCCACGACACTCACCTCTCTCCCACAATTTGAATCAGTCAAGATTTGAGTGCTGTGGAAGCAGGTAGTGTGTGTGGCAGTGTCCTTCCTCAGCAACGACGCCTAGTTCCCGCCACCGCCGTTGAATTCCCACCTAGCGTGATTGGCGAGAGGCTTAGTGTGTGCAGCGTCCTTCCTCAGCAACGACGCCCAGTCATCCGCTTTGTCCACTTTTCTGACCAGTATTTCTTTTCGTTTTTCCTTGGTTTAAGAGTTAGCTTTTGAGTGAGCAAGTGAGTGCGATCTCCTTATTTGAATTCATCTTGAGACTCATGTAACGTTAATTTATTTTATTATAATCAATAAATTAACAGTTCTTTTTCTTGAGCTTAATGTAATGTAAATTCGTGTTTTATTTCTCCACGAGCTTATTTCACTTATAGCTCCTAGTTTGCTTAAATGCTTTGCTATTCTTAACTGGTACTTAGCCAAGTCCTTTTTATTAACTTAAATCCGTTGTGCCATCTAGGAGTTAATTGCACCAGCAAGAACTTGTTTATCATTAACAGCTTTAGTTATTGATTGTCAGGGGTGGAGTCACTTTCTCCAGAGGCCAACAGTACTATAAACATCACGTGGGAATAATTAGTCTCTGCTGTATACTGTTGAGAAAGTTTATAAATTCTCGTCCTTAGAGAAGCGGCAAAGTAAGCCAGCATAAAGTAATCATTGCTTGATTTTTACAAGACAATTCAATGTCCTGTTGTTAAGTATTATTGAATAATATTCTTTAATATTGCATATACTTAAAATCCCCGTGACATTTGGCGACCTCATTCCAGGATATTAACTCCTACCTCTAAAGTTATTCACGAGATTATACTCACTCACTCATACTTAGGTATTTATCATTAAAGTCTATAGGGACTATCTTACTGGTGATTATTGATTCAGTTCTATTAATTTCCGTAATAGTTTTTGCAGTCAGTTGTTTGTTTAATTTTCTTCCTTTACCAGTTTAATTAGAGAAAACTGGTCACCACTAACCTGTGCCTATATTCTTTATTCTTGATTATTGGCATCTTTCTTTCCAAATTGCAGACAGTACTGAGTCGCTAGTTTACTTAGATTGAGTTAGCATCATGTCTACCAGCGTCTATGTACTGGAAGCCAAAGATATGGGGCTTACGGATCCGGAGAAAATAAAGGACTTTGTCCTCTCTCGGTTTAATTACGAGCAGCAACGCGAGAATAATGCTCGTGAAGAGCGTCGAATTCAGCGTGAGGAACGCGAAAAGGAGCGTGAATACAAGCGAGAACAGTGCGAACACGAGCGAGAACAGCGCGAACACGAGCGAGAACAGCGCAAACACGAGCGGAAACAACGCGAACTCGAGTTAGAACACGAGCGAAAACAACACGAACTCGAGTTAGAACACGAGCGAAAACAATGCGATCTCGAGTTAGAACATGAGCGAGAATAGCGTGAGGAACGAGAGAGAGAACGAGAACACGAAAGTGCCGAGTGAGAAGCACGCGAAAACCATGAATTTGAAATGTTGAAGCTCAAGCGAGATTCCTTGGCTTCAGACACATCTGGTGCAGCTGGCCCAAGCTCGACGAGCGCTATCCCTGCACGTATTATGGCAGCCCCACACACCAAGCTTCCCACATACAAGGAAGGTGAGCGAATCGAGCCATACATAGCTCGTTTTGAAGAAATGGCTCAACTTTACCAGCTGGATGATGCAGCTAAGCGGCTTCAGTTTCTTAGCCTGTTTGAGGGCCCTGCCCTCAATATTCTCCACAGAATTCATGGAGACAATCTCACGTATGAGATGATGAAGGCTGCACTCGTCAAAGCGTACGGACTCACAGTTGACGACGCCAAGAGTCAGTTCATAAGGGCGCATTTACAGGAAAAAGAGACTGCCGTTCGGTTGCCTGACCGGCTTACTGCTTACTTAGATGAGTGGATGGAGAAAGATGAAACTCCTTCCACGCGTGAGGGGATAATTGACCTTATGCTGCGCACGCAGCTAGAAAAGTCGTGGCATACTGAACTTATGGCTCAGCTTAAGATCTGCCAGGTAAGAGATGCCAGCCAAATGGTGAAGAAGTCTGACGCATTCTTTACTGCATACGGGTATCAAACTCGCAAGCAGCATACCTGGAACAGGAAAGCTGATAAATCTGGGAAACCGTCTCAGACTGAATCCCAGCAACAAGGCAGTCCTCTGAATAATGGCCAAGGTCCAAAACCGCAGAGGAAAGACCAGGGGCAAAACACTCAGAAACCTGAGTGGCAGAGATACAACCAGTACCCTAACCAGCATCAGCATCAGCCCCGCGTTCGACCGTCGAGACTGTCCTTTTCAGCACCAGCTCAAGTGAATAAGAGGCAGGAGGTGAACGCAGCCTTCATTCCTCAGCAGCAGCACGGTGGTCACGTCCCTACCAGTATGGGTACTCCCTCGACAGGGAGTACGACCCCTTAAGTATCTAATTCTCAGGGCACCATGTTTGCCACATCATTTATTCAGCAGCCTAATCAGTGGCTTGCTGCTTCCTCCACAGGTGACAGTGCCTTCCTTGTTCGGCCAGGGTTTGTGGGAGCCATTCCTGTGAAGGTCCTGAGAGACAATGGTTCCTCAGGTTGCTCTGTCAGGCAGAGTCTAGTTCGGCCCAAGCAGTACACAGGTCGACAGATCCAAGCTAACCTTACTGATGGATCAGTGAGATTGTTCCCTGAGGCACGTATCCAGGTGGCATCTCCATTTTACACTGGTATGACAGTCACAAAGTACTGGAGTTTACATTCTGAAGTAAAAAGACTCGTTAGACGTGATAAGAGGAGACTATATGATGAAAAGGCGACAGAGACAGAAATTAAATTAAGTAAAAATGACGGTCAGAGCAAAAGAGCAGCGTATCAGGCCATAAAGGAGTTAACTGGGACTGAAAAGAGAAGGAAGGAAATACCTGTACGAGATAGAAATGGTAATTTGATGACTAAAGATTTGGGTATAAAAGGAAGGTGGAAAGAGCACTTTGAATCTGTTCTAAATAGACCAATCCCAGCTGAAGAGGACACTTTGCCAGCCGAGAGAGATTTGCAGATAGAAACAGGGGATATAACTTTGGAAGAGGCAGCAAAATCTATAAAGGAGTTAAAGAATTTTAAGGCCCAGGAGGGGATGGAATATTCCCTGAAGTGCTTAAGATGGAAAATGACGAGTTGATGAATGCGCGTTTGAAACTTTTTAATGTGGCTTGGGATAATGATGGAATTCCAGAAGAGTGGAAAAATGGAGTGATTATAAAAATACCAAAAAAGGGAGATTTAAGTGTGTGTGGCAAGTGGAGGGGGATAACTTTGACACCTGTAGTTGCAAAAGTCTTTTCCAAAATCTTGTTGAACAGAATAGAGCCAGTAATGGATAAAATTTTAAGAGAAGAACAAGCGGGATTTAGAAAAGGGCGAGGTTGTAATGATCAGATTTTTATTGTAAGGCATCTAATGCAACAAGCTAATGAGATGAAAATGCCACTTAGTATGTGTTTTGTGGATTTTGAAAAGGCGTTTGATAGTGTTTCACGTGGAGCTATGTTGAAAATTATGAGATTCTATGGTATACCAGAAAAGTTTGTAAATATTATTAAAAGCCTGCATGAAGGTACTTTTTGTAAGGTAATGGTGGGTGGTTCTTTGAGTGATCCATTTCAAATTAGGTCAGGAGTGATTCAAGGAGGAGTTCTTTCGCCATTGTTGTTTGTTTTGGTTATGGATTATGTTATGAAAAAGGTTGTAAGGAGAACAGGTGCAGGAATTAACTGGAAAGAAAATAAGAAGCTGATGGATTTGGACTATGCTGATGATATTGTACTGATTTGCGAAAGTATTTACGAAATGCAGAGGGTGCTTGATTGTCTGGTGAAGGAAGGAGAAAAAGTGGGATTGGTAATAAATTGTGGAAAGACTGAAATTATTAATATGAATGTGGAGAACCAAATCGATTGTGTAATTAGGAATAATGTGGTGAAGAATGTAGAAAACTTTAAATATCCGGGAACGATTGTATCATCTAATGGATCATTAAACAATGAAATTGAGGATAGGATTAGACAGGCTTGGCGAGCTTTTGGAATGTTGAAATCTGTTTGGATTAATAATATGCTTTCGGTACATACTAAATTGAAAATTTACAAGTCCATGGTTAGACCAATTTTAATTTACGGGCATGAGTCATGGTACAATACAATTGCAACAGATCAGAAAGTATTAGGATTTGAGAATAAAATACTGAGAAGGATTCTTGGGGTAAAGTGGCAAGACAGAGTTACAAATGCAATAGTAAGGGATATTACGAGAGTGGAACCAGTTAATGAATATGTGAGACTGTCTCGCTGGAAGTGGCTGGGGCACATATACAGAAAAGAAGATAGTTTAATACAAGATGTGCGAAAGTGGACTGCTAGAGGAAGAAGAGGTAGAGGTAGGCAGAGGGAAACCTGGTTGAGGACAATGAAAAAAGAAGCAGAAGAAGAGTGTTGGTTGAACCTGAAGGAGATGGCAAGAGACAAATATTGGTGGAGAGAGTTCATTGAGGACCTATGCATCCCGTGGGGTGCCACAGGAAATGATTGATTGATTGATTGATGACAGTCACAGTTGTCATGCCAGAACCTTTATTTAACCTAATCATAGGCAATATTCCGGGTGCCAAGCATAGTTGCACCGAAGATGACACTACTCAGACTTCGGCTACAGTAACACGAGCCATGGCTGAGGCTCCAGACTGTGTCACCCCGGTGACCATTGAATCACCGCAAGATCTGATGTGTAGCCAAGTTGTTGTTCAAGAACAACACTCTGACCCAACACTTGCTGCCGCGCAAAAAAAACAAAAGGGTAGAGTGATAAAGTATTCACGGGGAGGTCAAGCCAAGTTCCTTCGCAAACAAGGACGGCCCTACCGTGAATCACGAACACCCCAGGGTGAGGTTCGACTGCAGTTTGTCGTTCCCGCCAAGTACCGCCTAGCAGTGTTAAAATGGGGTCATTGTTCAGTGTCAAGAGGTCACATGGGCAAAAGGAAACCCCAGCACCGTATCCGAGCTGACTTTTTTTGGCCAGGGATGGGATGAGAGATAGATAGTTTTGTGCGTTCCTGCAATGTGTGTCCACGTACCACTAATCAGGGACATGTCCTTCCTGTGCCGTGTGAAACCACACCCGTAATCTCTGAGTCAGTTGAAAGAGAGGGCAGTAGTGAAGTAAGTGCAGACCAGACGTCTCACCCATTGGCCCCACAGGACATAGTATATCCAGGGCCTCTACATACATATGTACTGTAAGTTAAGGGGGAAGTTCAAGAACCCCGCAGAGACAGTCCTAGGCTGTGTATGAATTACCTTGTGGAATGTCTCAAGCTGTGGACCTCTCAGAGGATTCCTGGAGAATGAACATTATCCACATGAGTGTTCACACCAACAGTGGGTGTTAAAATGTGACCTGCCCGAGATTTTTTTTTTTTTTTTATGCGAGGAAGAAGCAACCAAAGGCCATGAGCCCGCAGTAACAGTTCCCTCCAAGAGAAAAACAAAATACAATATAGAGCCAAATTCAAGATCCGATCATTTTGAGATGCCTGGACACACTGCGTTTGAAAGACTGGAGATCATAGGCAGCAGGAAATACAGACAGAGGGAGACAGTTCCAGAGCTGACCTGTTGCATAAATGAAAGACTGGGAGTAACGGTTAACTCTTGCATTAGAGAGTTGGACAGAAAAAGGATGAGAGTTTGCTGCCAGACGGGTGCTACGCGCCCGTCGTAGAGGTGGAGGAATGCAAGCAGACAGTTCAAAGGAGCAGTGACCATTAAAGTAGCGATAGAAAAGAGATAAAGATGCAACAGTGCGGCGAAGAGACAGAGGTTGAAGGGAGTCAGTAAGAGGAGGAGAGTTAATGAGACGAAAAGCCTTTGACTCCACCCTATTGAGAAGAGCTGTATGTGGGGAGCCTCCCCACACATGAGAGTTGTACTCCACACAGGGGCGTAGGGGTTCTCAGCTTTCTGTCATTAATCGTAAGTATAGGGTTTAACCAGAGACGTCCTGTCAACGTATGGATACGTTGCAACATTTCGCACTTGCCAGTCCCGTCGATGTACCGGTATGTTTTGCAATTGTAAGTTGCATAATTTCCACAATTTTCAAAATTCTCTCTTGATTTTTGGTACGTAGCATCGCACGACCTTCCCCTACCTGCCACCAGGCAGGGACATTCGGCGACCCCATGCGACCCGCGCTCACCTGCGGCTCGGTCACTCACCTGTTAGCAATGGTCCCGCTCAGATCTGGCGCATAGAGGTCTCTCGGAGGACGAATTTCAAGCCTCCCTGAATGCCTTTACTGGCGACAGTGATTCCCCACTCGATGACGAGGAGATGGTCAAAGATTATGTCCAACCAGAGGATGTGGAAAGCAGCACCAGTGATGAGGAAGTCCCGTTCCCCAAGAAGCGGCGCTACGTGACTTATCATGCTGCAGGAGAGGGTCAGGCTGCACAAAAACATGCAAGATCCTCTAGCCAGCCCCTACGTGACGTGGAGCCCGATTTCAAGGACGAGGACGAGGACGAGGACGACGGCGAGGAAGAGGACATAGCCGTGGGACGTGCTGCTATGTGGTACGGCCCAGAGTGCACACCACATCGTTCTAACAGGTATGGGCCTAGTGTTTTGTTTGGGGATGGTGGAAGTGGCGTTGAGGGAGTGGGGAGTGAAAGGGAAAGTGTTGGGGGGAGTGTCACGTTGTGGTGTGAGGCAGTGGGGCTTATCACTTGCAGCAGTGAGGGTGGGTGGTGAGTCACGTGGTGTGGTGATGGAGCAGGGAGGTGAGGAAGAGCCACTCCCCAGCACGTCTTATGCTCCCCAGTATTCCCGGGCTTCCTCCCCACAGCCCCCTGATGTTCCCCAAGGCCATAAGGGTAAGGGAAAGGGGAAGGGTAAACGCAGAGGGAAGAGGAGTGTGAGTCGGGAAGCCCTACGCACTCCTCCTCCCCAACCTTCCCCACCATCATATCCTCCCCACCCTGATGAAGGCGAGGATGGGCACGATCGGGACGAGGAATTTGTGTCTTGGAATTGGGAGGATGGGAGTGATTTTACTCCCCTCATTCACCCATTCACTGAGCAGGGACGTGCTGGATGCATTGCTCCCGGTATTCACCCAAATTCTACCAGGCTGGATTTTTTCCACCTTTTCTTCAGTGAGGCTTTTGTGGAGGAAATAGTGGATTAAACAAACCGGTTCGCTAACAGCCAGCGGTGTGAGAGTGAAAGACAGGGCACAAGGAACAGGCATTCAATCCTCTATGATTACCAAGTCTCCCTTGCAGAAATGTTTTTGTTTTTGGCCTTGGTACTTTTGATGGGTATTGTACGAAAGAACCGAATTCCTGCATACTGGACAAGGGACCCTATTATGCTTACACCAATATTTGGCCAAGTAATGAGCCGTAATCGGTTTCAGCAAATTCTAAGCCGCCTCCATTTCTATGATGCAGCTGGTCCTGCAAATGCTAATGACAGATAAGATGAGATGAATTAGGTTGTTTTTTGATCACCTAAGGCAGACATTCCGTTCCTCATTTTATCCCTATAGAGACCTCGTCATAGACGAGAGTCTCGTGTTGTGGAGAGGCAATATTTCATTTCGGCAGTATATACCCAGCAAAAGGCACCGTTTCGGGTTCAAGATCTTTGTTATGTGTGACTGCAGGACTGAGTATGTGCAAGACATAGTCTTGTACACCGGTGTACAGACAGACATAATAGAAGATCAGAGTATTGGTCTGTCGGAAACAGTGGTAAATACAATGATAGAAGACTATCTTCATCGTGGTCACGTCCTTTACCTTGACAATTGGTACACTAGCCCTCTTCTTGCTCATTATCTACACAGGCATGGCACGGGGATATGTGGGACCGTCAAGGTGAACCGGTGTCACATGGTCAAGGTGGGGTGGAAACTTGACAGGAATGAGGTTGTCTTCTTCCAGGCAAACAATATCCTTGCAACTGTGTGGAACCACAAGAGAGAAGTCCGCCTCTTGTCCACGGTTCACCGCCCCTTCATGCACTGTACAGAGTCGGTAGATTATCAGAGCGAGAACAGGCACCATGTATGGAAACCTGAGTGTGTGCTTGATTATAATATCAACATGCGCCTGGTGGACCAGTCAGACTCCATGATATCCACCGTCAAGTGTGCCAGGACCACGATGAAGTGGTACAAAAAACTATTCTTTCACCTGCTTGACATTACTGCCCTGAATTGGCACCACCTTCACGCCATGACAACAGGAGTTCAGGAAACCTCTGAAGGGTTTGTGAAGGAGCTGACACGAGAGATTGTTGCAAGATATGCGGTTGAAAGGCCCCAACACCACACCCGCACAGCCCCAGGTGCCCATCCTCCCCTGAGATTATCCGCCCGCCATTTCCCCACTCCCATACCTCCCCAAGCAAATAGACCTAGGCCCCAGTGCAGGTGTCACGTGTGTAGCAATTCCTGGGTGAGACCCACCACTCAGAGAAAGGACACCTGCTATGAGTGCGTTCAGTGTGACGTGGGTCTGTGTATTCACCCATGTTTCAGTGAGTTTCACACGCTCCTGCACGTCTGATAAGGTGTGAATGCGATAGGACGCTGATACTCTTATATAAATGCGACAAACAGATGCTCAGTGTAATTATAAGGCCCGTAGATCTGTAAATAGTAGTATGGAAGTGAATACGGGTGTAATATAAGTGGAAAATTATTATGTAAGTCTATGAATATTATCTAAGTGGAAACATACCTTGCGAGGGTATTTTGATGCGATATTCAGACGCTCAGTGGAATAAATAAGGCCCGTAAATATGTAAATAGGAGTCTACAAGTGAACACGGGTGTAATATAAGTGGAATATTACTATGTAAGTGTATGAGCATTATGTTGGTCGAAACATTCATTGCGAGGGTATTTTCATGCGATATTCTGACGCTCACTTGAATAAATCTATCTATTTATCTATCTATTGCCAGACGCCTCAATCCCGTTTGGGGTGGCCACAAACAAATCCCCTCCAAGTCGCCCTTTCCCCCTCCATTTCACTGCCCTGCTCCCAACTCACACCCCCCTCTCTCATATACCTCTCCACCCCATCCCTCCATCTCATCCTCGGCCTCCCCCTCCCTCTCTCCCCCTCCACCTCACTCACATACACTCTCTTTGTCAGTCTTTCACCCTCCATCCTCTCCACATGGCCAAACCACCTCAGTGTGTTCCTCATAACGCTTCCTATCACATCCACATCAACACCACAATGCTCCTTTATATCCTCATTCGTCAGCCTGTCTCTCCATGTGACTCCACAGGCTCCTCTTAAATAACTCATTTCCACTGCTCTCACTCTTGACTTGTGTCCTTCCAACAACGTCCAAGCTTCACTTCCGTACGTTAGAGTTGGTATCACAATACTGTCATGTAGTAACTTTTTCACTTCCATGCTCACTTCCCTATTTCTTATCACTGCTTTCAAAGAACCAGCAACTTTTCTTCCCTGCTGTACCCTTTCAAGCACTTCACCCTCCAAACCTCCATCCTTACTCATCAAACTACCGAAGTACTTAAACGTACTCACATTTTCCAATTCCTCACCATCCAACCTCGCTGTACATTCACTGACTTCACCTCTCTCAAAGACCATCACTTTACTCTTCCCTACATTCACCTTTAGGTTCCGTTTCTTACACACTCTCTCAAACTCATCCACGAAGCCTTGCAGCTCCCCTTCGTCTTCACTCAACAACACAGTATCATCTGCAAACAACAGTACAGGGAGTTTCCAAACACTATCCTCTCTCACCAGGGCCACTCCAACATCCACTACCCTACCTTGTACCTCTTTTATTACCCCATCCATGTACAGATTGAACAACCATGGAGACATGACACATCCCTGTTTCAAACCAATTTTCAAGGAGAAAAATTCACTTAGTTCACCATCCACACTCACTGCAGCCTTCACACCATCGTACATACTCTTCACACCATTCAAGAACTTCCCATCTACTCCATATATTCTTAACACTTTCCACAATCCTTGTCTATCCACCCTGTCATATGGTTTCTCCAAATCCATGAAAGCTGCATACAACTTCTTTCCCTTCTCTGGAAACTTTTCCACTAAAGATCTAAGAATGAATATCTGATCTACACAACCTCTTCCCTTCCTAAAGCCTCCCTGTTCTTCTCCAATTAATTTCTCTGTTCTTTCTCTAACTCTGTCAATATGTATCCTACCATACATTATTCCTATTATACTAAGAAGACAAATGTCCCTATGATTACCACACACTTCTTTTTCCCCTTTTCCTTTGTACAAGGGAATAATTATACCTGACTTCCAATCCTCCGGGACTCTACCTTCCTCCCAGGCCAATCTGCACGTCTTCCACATCCATTCTACTACTATCTCTACCCCATGCTTCAGCATTTCACCACACACTCCATCAATTCCTGGGGCTTTCCCCGTTTTAACTTTCTTCATTGCTTCCACAACTTCTATCCTACTGATTTCTTCCTGTCTTCTCACCACCCTCCTTCTCCCAGCCATTCCCCAGCCACTTATACTCTCATTACTTCCATCCTCTACGTTCAACAATTCCTTAAAGTGTTCTCTCCATCTGCTCACTTTTTCTCTCTTCTCCACTAGTAATCTACCATTTTTATCTTTCACGCCCCTGCTAACTTCACTTCCACCCTGTCTTACTCTTTTCACCTCTCTCCAGAACATTTTCTTACAGTCCCTCCACTTTACACTCAAATTCCTTCCAAATCCCTCATCCACTCTCTTCTTACTCTCTCTTACTAATCTTTTCACCTCTCTCTTTCTTTCTACATATAACTCTCTCTTCCGCCTCTCAACTTCTTCCACGCCCCTATTTCTCATCCATTCATTGTATGCTTTCTTCTTTTGTGCCACAGCCTGTTTCACCTCTTCAGTCCACTACGCTATTCCTTGCACCCCCCCTCCGTCTTCTCTTCCTTCCACACACATCACATGCTGCACATATTTCTTCTGTAAATATCCTACACACACCTTCCACGTCTCCCATCTGCTCCAATTCATATTTGCCCAATCGTTCCTCCACTTCTCTCTTATACTCTGCCTTTTTCGCATCCTCTTGTAACCTTTCCACTCTCCTTGCAACTACTCCTTCCTCTCGTCTTTCCCTTATTCTATTCCTCCATCTTACTTGAATTTTAATTTTGGCCACCACCAAGTAGTGGTCAGAAAGTCCACTCCCCCAACCTCTATAAACTCTTGTATCCATTAAACATCTTCGCATCCTTTCATCCACACACACATAATCAATCATTGCCTTCCTTTCGTTCAGTTCACCACCCACCCTTCTCATCACTCGCCATGTATACCTGTGGATCATTTTATGCCTGAAGAGGGTATTGGCTATCACCAACCCTCTCCCAGCACAAATGTCCACTAACGCACCCCCATTCTCATCCATCTCAGCAGGCACACCCCACTCACCAACTCTTCCATCCACCTTCACATTCCCAACTTTACCATTCATATCACCAATCAAAAACACTCTCTCATTCCTTTCAAACTTTTCCATGCACACTTCTACATTTGTCCAGAACTCTTCTCTCACTCTTCTAGCACGATCTTGCGTTGGCGCATACACACACACACACAATCGCCCACATTTGTATTCCAACTTTCAACTTTACCCACACAATCCTTAACCCAACTGATCCATACTGTCTTATGCTCCTCTTCCATCTTTTACTCACAGCTATACATACTCCTTCCTTTGCCCTCTCATTCACACCTACTCCTGCACATATACCCCATCCATACTCCCATTCTCTCACACTTTCTCCTTTCCATTTTGTTTCAATTATTCCACATACATCCACTTTCGCACCCTCAAGCACCTGGACAATCTCTCTCTCTGTCACCTCATTATTCGCTCCCCTTACATTCCAAGTTCCAATTACCATGTCCTTTGTCCTGTCCTTGGTCGTCATCGTTTGGTCAGTCCTTGTCCGAGGCTTGTTGTTTGTTTTTTTAGTTAGTTGTTTTCCGGGGAGGGGCACTAACCCTCCGCCAACCCTTTTAGTCGCCTTTTACAACAAGCGGGGATACTGGGGGAGTATTCTTGAAAAAACCCACTACCCCAGGGGTACAATGCTTATAAATAATGTCAGTAAATATGTATAGTGCAGAATAGGGTGTAAATGGGTGTAATTTAAGTGGTAAAGTATATTGTGATTGAAGAAATAAAGTAAAAGTGGAAACACGAGTGTTAGAGAGTGTGGTTGCTACGAGATTATGCACTAGCATTTCGCTAAATGCCCTCGTAATGAATATAAATAATTGAAAACGTTTATAGTGGTGGAGGAAAGGTTCAATGTAAAGAAGAAAATATTATGAAAGTGATAAAACAATGTTGTATGTCGAAATACGAGTCGTAGCGAGTGCGCTGAGTAAGTATATGTGCGCTATACTTATGCTACATGTCATCGTAATGAAGGAAAACAGCTGAAAAC
Organism: Coenobita brevimanus; assembly: GCF_032717465.1. NCBI lineage: Eukaryota > Metazoa > Arthropoda > Malacostraca > Decapoda > Coenobitidae > Coenobita > Coenobita brevimanus. Next base: position 12,212,038 of record NC_137030.1, on the reverse strand, counting down.
ATTTACATACAGTACAAAATGGTAAAATGGCATTGAAACAGTAGTATAGAAGTAGAAAAAATGATATGTTGACTGAAACAAGAAACTTAGGACATAGCGTTTTACCAATCGGACCAAACTCGCTATGCTCGTGCGAAGGTACAATGCTTATTTTTCATATACATGTCACTGAAATTCATTATATTGTTATTCTTATTGTTTATTAGTTCAAATTCAATAAATGTAGAGGTGTTGTTTGTTGTTTCTCCCAAAATTACCTATCATAGAAAACGTGAGCGCTTCACACCTCTGTGATAGAATACAATACCTGGCACGGGGGACCTCACCTGTTCTGACCTGCTGCAGACCACGGTAAGCGCTTTCTTTGTGATTTTCCTTTGTTTCTCAACGTAAGCGGAAGTTTTAGCGAAAATTTTTTTTTTCCAAAACTGGTCGGGTCTGGGGGATGTAACTTGCAATACTTTGGTGATAGAAACTCCGTGTACAAACAGCTAGATAAGGAGTTTATTACAAGCTCACATAAAATAGTCTGCCCGTTTCGGCTGCCTGCTATCAACTGACGCAGTAACGCCCTTCTGCCCAGGCTTGGGCCGTGGGAAAGCGTGCTGACCTAGCAAGTTTAGTGGGGGCATGTATGCATTGGGGGGGACATATATACATCGGGGGTAGACATATTGTGGAGGGGGTACACTACTACCCCGGGTAGCTGAGATGGTGTCTCCTGACACCGGGAGTTAAATGGCGTTTGATTATAGTAGTAAGGCAGGACCGGGAGGTGTGTACAAGGGATAAGTATGATACAGGGGCAGTAGGGGAGACATGGCCATGTTGAGGGGAGGGAATTAGAAGGATATATACATATAAGATATACAAGGATTAAGACATAATGGGAATTATACAATAATAGTTTGATACATGATAAACAAGGAGTAGATATGAGAGTTCTATTGTTGTTCATCCTTCATTTTTTTTTTTTTTGTATTTTATGTGGGATACACTGGCACTCAGTAATGCATTAAAGAAATACCATCATTTTCTAGTAGGCAGAGTTTTGTTCACAGGTCAGTTAATTGTCAGATGGCATTGGTGGTCACTGAATGTGAGGGCACTAAGTACGGGGAGTTTCTACGTCGTGTGTAGGGCGTACTATACCTGTAGCGACTCTGATTTCCTGGAGTCGACGGTCCATTTTTCTGACACAACAATGCACTGCACAGATGATGAGTAGAAAACCTATGAAAGCGAGAACCACAGGGGGAAACACAACTGTTGGATGAACCCATGAATGGCTGAAGGCCAGAGAAAATTGATCCATAATGAAATCACTGTCACTGAGGAAGGTTAGCATGCGCAAGTTAGGGGAGGTGATGGTAATGTTGGCAGATGGTAGGGTAGAAGGCATGTCGAGTGGTTGAAAGATGTCATAGGAGTGATTTCGGACAGCTTGGTGATAGCGAGTGGCGTAAGTGATGACGGACTCTGATTTGACGGTACAATAGTCAGGTGCTTTGTAGAGACCACTAGCGGGGACGGATCGAACCAAAGAACCAGGACACAGGATTGTGACAGAGATGGGAACAGCAAAGAAGAAGTACTGGACATGGTTGAGGTGAGCATGGTGGACCGGGAGGTCAGGAGCTGGGACAAAAGAACAGGCCGAGTAGATGGAATGGTTGCGAACTAAAGCAGACTCACAGGGTGTAGCACTGCTAGGGAAGATAGCAAAAAGGTGGGCAGCACAGAGACGAGAGGTCGGAGTAAGAGAGGAACATTGCTGGAGGTCTGTGGAAGAAAGGAAGGCAACAGAAAGATGATCATGGGAGAGGAGGAAATATTCTGAAGGAACAGATACCTGTAACAAGGAGTTGTTGAGGCGGAAAGGGAAGGGAATGATGTGGAAAAGGTTAAAGGTTATGGCAGAACGGAGAGGAATATGGACGACGACGTATGTGGTGAGAAGAGTGGCTAGGGCAGAACGGAGAGCTGAGACAGGTACTAAGTCGGCAGTGACACGTCCATTGATAGCATCGACCAGGCTATGAACCAAGGCAGAGACTTGAGACAAGAGAGAGTCAATGGCTAGTTGGAGATTATCCATGTTGAGTTTGAGGTAGAAGAACTGAGAGATAACGTTGAGATCTGAAAGGTGGCGTTGTAAGATATCGGTGAAATTGTTTGGAGTGGACGTGACTTCATTGAGTTGGGTTGTGAGCTTCTGTAACATAGTGTGTTGGATTTTAATGACTCGGCGTTGTGATTCTAGGGCTGAAGCTAAATGAGTGAGATCAGATTTGAAGCCAGAAATGTCACGGGCTGTAGCAACGCCAAACAAGCCACTCAGAATCTCACCGCCGAAGTCGAAGAGACCTCATTTCACTCGAGAACAACCCACGGGTGTCTGAATGGAAAATGTGTCATTGAGCTCAGTGAATCTGTTACTTATGTATTGCAATTGCCAGGAGAGTGGGAGGAAAAGGTTATAGAGATACTCATTCGGGTTGTGTGTCCCCATGAGGGCCGTGAGATGGTTCCTGATTCGGTGGAGCTGGTGCGCGTAGGCAGGTAGGGCAATGGCTAAGTCGGCCAGGGGCGCAAGATCGTAGCGCAAAGAGGCTACGTCTTCGATAAGCATTACCTAGCCTCCCGAGCCGACCAAGGCCCCGGGACGTACTCCACCATCCTCCTGACCTGACCCAGACCCCAGGAGGGTCAGCACTGCCAGCAGGGAGATCGCTAACATCGTACCTAGAAAATCAGGGTAGAGTTAATGGGGGAGGTCGTGAAGAGGTTGATGGGCAGAGCGCAGTTTGGACCGATATTGATTGATTGATGAAGGAGCAGGTGGAGGTGGAGAGGAAGGAGACTGAGGGATAGATGGAGATAAGGTAGACTGAGGGATGGGAGGAGGGGAAGAGGGGGCAGGAGGTTGTGTAAGTGACTCTTCCAACACGAGGCCACGGGGTGCTCGCTTTAAGTCATCGACGTGGACCCATCTGGTGTCCCTAGTGGACAGGTCCTGGAGGTGAAATTTGTTGCCTTGTTGAGTGAGGACGCGGTGGGGCCCTGTAAATTTGTCATCCAACTTAGAGGAACGCGTATGGGAATGAGCAAAGACAAGATCGCCTACATTGATAGTGATAGGAGAGGCGGACTTATGTTGGCGCTGCAGCATGTCCTCCTGAGAGGAAGCCAAAGTGGATTGGACATACTGGTGGATTGTCTGGAAGTTGGCCAATTTTAGTTTAACATAATCATCCATGTTGTAGATGGGTTCTGGCTTTGAGGATAAGAGAGAGTATGGGAGGTCCTTGTCAAAGCCAAAGAGGACGAAGAAGGGAGATTCAGCAATGGATGCATTGATGGAACTATTGATGGAGGATGCCACTTGGGGAATCCAGTCATCCCAGGACGAACTATGGGAGCCTAGATGTCTGAGGCACTCTAAGATTTTACGGTTGTGGCTTTCTACAAGGCCATTGGAAGCCGGATGGTTAGGCACGACATTGCACTTACTGATATGAAAGAGGTGACAGATCTCATCGAGAAGGCTATTGTTGAACTCTGTACCGCTGTCAGTAAGAGTGGTATGAGGGGTACTGAACGGGCAAATTACGTGATCTACAAGGGCACGTGCAACGCTCTTCGTGGTCTTGTCGGAGAGGGGTACGAGGACACAGTAGCGGGAGAAGTGGTCGACCGCTACGAACAAGTACTCAGCACCAGATTCTGTGAGAGGGAGTTTTAAGAGATTGATTGAGACAGTTTCCCATGGTCGTGATGGGATTGGGTATTGTAAGAGATGTGCTGGTAAGCCGGTTGATCCTTTGTGGCGGTGGCAGGAAAGGCAAGAGTCACAGTGGGCATTGATATCACGGCGCATGGTTGGCCAATAGTACTTGAGACGTGCTTGGCGCAAGCATCGGTCTTTACCTGGATGGGAAGCCTGAGGAGTATTATGAACTATGTGAAGAACCGTTGGTATCAGGGCAGTGGGGACAAGTTGGCGTACTTCGCGATTGGGCATATCTTTGCCTGTTAGCAGTGTTTTCCTGTACAAGAGATCATCATCTAGCATGAACTCATCTAGTGATACTGGCAGAGTAGGTAAAGTCGAGGCATCGCCAGATTCTAGGAAATAAATGACTTTGGACCACATGGGGTCTTGGCGCTGAAAGTTTCGAACAACTTCTGACGTTAGTGTAGTGTTTTCATTTATTTCAGGCTGCAGTGATGCTATAGCTGCTGCTATGTGATGGGAGAGTGCATCTGCGACTACATTCAACTTGCCTGGTACATATTGAAAAGTGGGATTAAAGTCCTGGATGATGACAGACCATCTAGCTAGTCTACCTGTTAGGTTGCGATTCTTGAACAAATCACATAGTGAAAGGTGGTCTGTTTGGATATGCACTGGATAACCACAGACTATATCTCTGAAATGTTTCAAGGACCAGATTACCGCTAGCGCTTCGAGATCTGTGACACTGTAGTTACGTTCAGCGGTTGTAAGGGTGCGACTAGCATACGCTATTACACACTTCCTTGATACTTCATCGAGTTGCATCAAAACGGCACCAAGTCCAGTGCCTGAGGCGTCTGTGCAGAGAAGGAAGGGTGTGGTATAATCAGGGAACGCTAGAACAGGGGCATTTACAAGAGCTGTCTTTAGCTTTTGGAAAGCCTGTGACTGGTCGTTAGTCCAAACAAAGGGCACATTCTGCTTGAGTAAGTGGGTCAGAGGAGCTGTGATCTTTGCATAATCCCGAATGTAGCGACGATAATAGCCACTGAGGCCCAGGAAACTTCGTACAGCGTCGGTAGTGGTAGGTTCTGGGAAGTTAATAATCGCCTTAGTTTTATCCTCATTAGTATGAATGCCTTGTGCATCTACGACATGACCTAGGAATTTGATTTTCTTTCGTAGGAAGTCACATTTACTGAGATTAATTTTCAGGCCTGCGAGCTGGAGGCGTTCAAAGACTTGCTGGAGTTTGGTAAAATGACCAGGGATGGATTTGCTCACAACAATGATATCATCTAGGTAAGTGTCCCATCATACCGCTGAAGACTGAATGGATAAGTCGCATGAACACGGAAGGAGCATTTCTCAGACCAAAAGGGAGTCTCTTAAACTGAAAATGTCCGGAAGGGGTGCTAAAGGCTGTAACTGGGCGAGAGGACTCTTCCACTTCGACCTGCCAGTACCCGCTGAGGAGGTCTAAAGATGAAAAGACTACGTTATTTTCACCAAGGGATTCTAGCAAATCAGTGAGGACGGGTAACGGGAAACGGTCTGGAACGGTGACAGAATTGACCTTACGATAGTCGACTACTGGTCTAAAGTTGCTGTCCTTCTTTGGTACTAAGAAAAGTGGGCTATTCCATGGACTGATGGAGAGTTCAATAATGTCCTGGTCTAACATGTTCTCTACCATTTGATCTGTCTGCTTTCTCTGGCTATGAGGAAATCGATACGCTGGTATGTAAATCGGCTGAGTTCCTGGTAGTAGTTCAATCGTATGTTTGACAAGGTCTGTTCTACCCATCGGTTCACTGGGTAAGGCAACCACGTTTCTGTACAAGGTCAGAAGGTCGAGGAGTTGAGGTGTATTTTCTGGGAAATCTGTGCAAGTGAGATGTGAGAGCATATCGGGTGAATACGTCGGCGCAGATCCCGTAGAGTGAATAGTACATACACCGATTGGCGTATCATCAGTCTGAATAGTAGGAATTGAGGAATCCTGGCACACCTTTACGGCCGCTGGGTATACTAGGAAGTCTCCAATCTTTACACCACTTTTAAGTTTTAGTGGAGCATTTGTGACACTGAGCAAGTACAGGTAGCATAAACTGTCCTCTAAGACTGTACACCACGCTGATTCATAAGTCAAGCCATTCACACAACACGTCTCAGGTAGGGCTAGTACATCCACTCCTTCTTTTGCACCGGCAACACAAACAGAGACTTTGGTGAACTCATGCGGTAACAAAATTGTGCACGTATTCGTTACTGCACGTTTCGTCTCTGCGTGTTGGAGAAGATCATTCACACTGTGTGAGGTAGGTAACTGAGACATGTCTGAGTCAGTGATAGTGTTGTCGGGAGAGGAGGTAAGAGCCATGTTCGAAGGCTGAGATGATGTATCAGGAGACATTGAAGAATTCATGTCCTTGCTCGCAGTCAGTAAAGGAATGATCTCTGCATTCTCAGATGATGATAGTGGTGGTTTGGGCTGGGTTGGACTTTTTGGTAGTGATAGGGACAGAGGTAATGGAAGGACTGATTTGATCGTAAGAACAGGACGGGGACATTCCATAGTGTAAACCGGGAATCCAGAAACGTCTATACTACCACAAGCAGGTAATAATGCAATGGGGTGTTGTGCCATGGTGGAGAAACCAATAAGGGCATCTGCGGGATACAGGTTAACCACTTTCGCACCTATGACATCCCTGTACCCCCTCCACAATATGTCTACCCCAGATGTATATATGTCCCCCCCCCCAATGCATACATGCCCCCACTAAACTTGCTAGGTCAGCACGCTTTCCCACGGCCCAAGCCTGGGCAGAAGAGCGTTACTGCGTCAGTTGATAGCAGGCAGCCAAAACGGGCAGACTATTTTACTGTGAGCTTGTAATAAACTCCTTATCTAGCTGTTTGTACACGGAGTTTCTATCACCAAAGTATTGCAAGTTACATTTGGTAGCAGCAGTGTTTCGAACCATCAGATTCTGACCGCCTCCACCGATTTAGTGACATCACAAGATACACGACGTCCTGCATCTGCCAGCCTCGCCCCTCCTCGGTGCCTCTAGTGGTGTAATACCTGGCTGTGCTTTCCGAGTGTACAATTTTTCTCACCAGTGCTCACCTGTCAAACAACCGCACCCATACGCCTTGTTCCTGACCGCACGTGTCACCGTCGCCGACCTACGCACCTGTTGCACCTGTTCCCAGCACCTGTTCCGAACTCATCATAACTCCTGCCCCCACGGTGCCACTTCTCACTGTCTGCCCACTGCCTGCCCACCACCATTCTCTGCATTTGCAACTCAACAGCTCTACACCTGCCTTGCACCAACATCTGCCCTCACCACCCACCACCGGCCTCCGCCGTCGCCCGCATCTGGTCTGCATTATGGAGCCTCCTAAGACCGCCACTCCCTGCCGGTGATTCATCGCGGCGTCTCTTCTCCTCTCCGCCCAACTGTCTCTCCACCGCCGCCCCGCCCTGCCCCGCCTCGCCCCGCCCCAGCTACGCCCAGCCACCCCTGCACGTCATACATCTCCACACTCCCGTTTCTACTGTGTAACTATAGTATATCTTTCTTTTCTATAAAGATTATCCTCGATTTTCTCTACAGATCGGTTATTGTAAATATTCCATCTCATTTCCATTACCCCGTTTTCATCTTCACCTACGTTATTTATACTCCATCTCATCCTTCGCATTTTATTTAAACCATCCATCCCCGCACCTTCATTCATTTTCACACCTCGTGTATTCCATTCTCTCATTGTTATTTATACATTTCCACCTACTTATCCATCTTCATCCTTTCATTTTCCATTGCCGCATTAAATGTCATACTTTCCACGTCAACCGCTTAATACCAGCCCTCTTGACCCGGAAACATCACCTGATCCTACCCCGTCTACCGACTCAAACACAATCACTCATTTACAAAGTGGCAAAGAGTACCACCGCCCTGTACCTGAGACTCCCGTTTCACTTCCCGCAGAATCACTTACTACCCGTCCTACCCTCGTAAATCCAGATACCTCCTCCTCTACTCCTGCCTCTACACTCCCTTCTTCTTCCTCTACTCCTTCCCCTGTCGTTCCCTCTCCTGCCTCCCTTCATACCCCGTCTTGCTCGCCCTTAACTGCCACTACCTTCTCTCTCTCCTACACCTCTCCTGCCGCCACTTCTACACTTCCAGCCATGGCCAACCCTCCACAGTCTATCTATCTCGACGATGCCACTCGTCCCAAATTTACCGGCCAGGACCCAACTTGGTCTGTCTATGATTTCCTCAGAGAAGTCGAAACAGAAATACACAACAGACAAATAACCGATGAATCGCTCAAAGTAGCCTACCTCCTCGGTTGCTTGCACCACGGTAAATCGGACATCGGATCCGCGATCCGTGCAGGACATTTCGATAGCATTCGTACCTTTGCTGATTTTCGTACGGAACTCATCAGCCTTTGTTGCCAGCATTCAAATACCCCGTCTCTCATGGGATTCATTAATCTCCTAAACCAACTAGATGAGGACTTGCGCGTCCCAGCGCAATATGCCAAGCTCCGCGAAGCTGCCGCCGCCATGAAAGCAACTAGTAGCGAGATGCTCCAATTACTGGTAGGCACGAAATGGTTAGAAGACAAGAATGGCGTTCCAATGCTTTCACTCACCAACTTTGCTGACTTAATTGGTTACCTGAGATTCCTTCACTGGCTTACTCCTAACCAGCGAGAGCTAGCCTTGGAAATCGGTTTCAATCCAGGCGATAAAATTATTCAGGTCACTAAAGCCATTCATGAAAGAACCGGTTCGAACTACACACGTCAGGGCACCACCCAACCCTTGGCCTCCTCAGTCTGTCACACCTCCACTACCCCAGACCAATCTCGCTCCCGTCCCACCACACGCAGCAGACCTGCCACACATCCTTCTCTTACCGCAGGTCGTGATCAATCTAGCGCCCGACGGAACAGACAATCTTTGATTCTTTGCTGGTACTGTGGTCATCCTGGACATCGAGCATCCAGTTGCCACCGTACATACAGACATCCTCACTCCCAAACCAGACAGCATACGCCTTCCTGCTCATGTCGTCCACACTTCAAATACCACAAATCAAGCACGACTCACACCACTGAGGAATGTCGTTACCTCAACCGCCCACAGTCGGGGGGAAGCGCCGCGCCCGTATCGAACCAAGATCATGTAGAATCAGAGACCCAACTCCCCATCCGCCATGTAGGTCCCATAACATCCTCGGGTTTAGTCATTCTCGGCAGCAGTCATGACATACCAACGTCATTCTTCTTGGACACAGGATCTATAGTAAATCTCATCTCCAAAAATTCCTTACAAATTATTCATCGCCATCACAACCATGTCAGTTTCCTAGAACCACCAGACATTCGCCTATGTGGTGTCAATGGCTCAGAGTTTAAGGTTAAGGGAAGAGTCACCCTTGAAGTCAAACTCCACAGAGATTTGCCCCCTATCCCCATTGAATTTCATGTCACTAATGATTTGCAGTATCCCACCGCTGCCACCAAATGTAACTTGCAATACTTTGGTGATAGAAACTCCGTGTACAAACAGATAGATAAGGAGTTTATTACAAGCTCACAGTAAAATAGTCAGCCCGTTTCGGCTGCCTGCTGTCAACTGACGCAGTAACGCCCTTCTGCCCAGGCTTGGGCCGTGGGAAAGCGTGCTGATCTAGCAAGTTTAGTGGGGGCATGTATGCATTGGGGGGGAGGGGACATATATACATCGGGGGTAGACATATTGTGGAGGGGGTACAGGGATGTCATAGGTGCAAAAGTGGTTGGGATGTGACGGGTTAACCAGTAAACTGGGTCCCTAGCGAATTGCAGCGTTTGATGTCCTGCAGAAACACCCAGTCTCTTCGCTCTTGACCACGTTCCCTAATTTAGCGAATTGCAGTGTTTGATGTCCTGCAGAAACGCCCAGTCTTTTCGCTAATTAAGTTTAGGGTTTAACCACTAAACTGGGTCAGCGTTTGATGTCCTGCGGAAACGCCTTGACTACGTATCCTGGTTAATAATGTAAATAGTGTACTTTTTGTAAGATAAGTACTGATTGCTAGGCAGAGAGAGAGAAATGACACTTTTGATGCTCCACCTTGATTGCTTTTGAAGGTGCAGCTGACGGGTGCAGCATTGCCATGCAGAACAGCTGATCGTCCCTGACGCATGCTGCTGCCTCTTTTCTTCTGGCTCGTCATCATCATTTATTATTGATTTGCATTATGTAATTTTACACGTAGGTACAGTTACACCACAACTGTCACACCTACACTGTGTATTACATACATCACGCTACATAAAATTAGTTGTTAATGTAGATGTAGCGAACTTTTCACTCAGTTTGACCTGAGTACAGGATTTTTCACCGTCGTCATGGAGTTTTTCCCTCAAGTTTGCTTCTATTAACGTAAATACGAGTTTTTTTTTTCGCTCACTGGCGACTGTGACTTTCTCCTGTAGCAGGATAGCACACACACACCACAGTGTGAGTCTTGTGTGACTGAGTTAGGATTTATATGTATGTATATTGAATTTTTTTTTCCTGAGAAAAAAAAAAAATTTTTGATGGGGCATAATGTCACGAGTTGGCGCAATTAAATATTTGAATAAACTCGTGACATTAACTTTGGTGGGAAACTGCGAATTCTACTGGAATCCCAGTATTAATCACTCAGTTTAACCGCCAAGTATTCACCCGCTCGGGAGTGTTTTTCAGGACATTTTTCACTATTTCATAAGTGATCATCCTTGTGCGCAGTGTTAGCACCTTCGCTGAGTGAATTGTGGGTGTGTATCACTCACACTCATTGGCCATTAGCAAGTGCGGCCACGACACTCGCCTCTCTCCCACAATTTGAGTCAGTCAAGATTTGAGCGCCGTGGAAGCAGGTAGTGTGTGTGGCAGTGTCCTTCCTCAGCAACGACGCCTAGTTCCTGCCGCCACCGTTAAATTCCCACCTAGCGTGATTGGCGAGAGGCTTAGCGTGTGCAGCGTCCTTCCTCAGCAACGACGCCCAGTCATCCACTTTGTCCACTTTTCTGACCAGTATTTCTTTTCGTTTTTCCTAGGTTTAAGAGTTAGCTTTTGAGTGAGCGAGTGAGTGCAATCTCCTTATTTGAATTCATCTTGAGACTCACGTAACGTTAATTTATTTTAGTGTAATAAATATATTAACAGTTCTCTTTCTTGAGCTTAATGTAATGTAAATTCGTGTTTTATTTCTCCACAAGCTTATTTCACTTATAGCTCCTAGTTTCCATAAATGCTTTGCTATTCTTAACTGGTACTTAGCCAAGTCCTTTTTATTAACTTAAATCCGTTGTGCCATCTAGGAGTTAATTGCACCAGCAAGAACTTGTTTATCATTAATAGCGTTAGTTATTGATTGTCAGGGGTGGAGACACTTTCTCCAGAGGCCAACAGTACAATAAACAGCGCGTGGGAATAATTAGTCTCTGCTGTGTACTGTTGAGAAAGTTTATAAATTCTCGTCCTTAGAGAATCGGCGAAGTAAGCCGGAATAAAGTAATCATTGCTTGATTTTAACAAGACAATTCATTGTACTGTTCTTAAGTATTATTGAATAATATTCTTTACTATTGCATATTCATAAAAACCCCGTGACACTGTGCATATGCTAGTCTGTGCATGTACTATATTTTCATTCATTAATTGATCCAGGCTCTAAAAAATTAAAAATTAAAAAAAATAAAAATAAAACAAAATAAAAAATTATACATACACAGGTGTTTTATTCAGGAGCAAACATATTAAGTTGGGGGTTAGTCGACAAATACTTATCGAGGCGACCTTTGAAGGTCAATACTGTATTAGAATTTACTACATTGGAGGACAATTTATTCCATATATTTACAACTCTATTGAAGAAGAAATGCTTAGCTTCATGCGACTGGAATCGTTTGCCAATTATTTTATACCCATTGCCCCTAGTATAATTCGAGTAATCAACTGTGAAGTGTTTATCAACAGCCATGTTATCATGTCTTATGAATATTTTGAATACTTGAATTAGAGATCCTTATAACCTCCGTTTAATTAGGGTAAATAAATTCAGGGCTGGTAAACAATCCTCGTACGGTTTATTTCTCAATCTAGGTATCATCTTTGTCATCTTTCGCTGCACTCTTTCAAGCTTTTCCATATTCTTTTTTATAATATGTGACCAAAATTGAACGCAATACTCCAAGTGCGGGCATACTAAGGAATTATACAAGGTGAGGACAATATCATTGGATTTATATTCAAATGCTCTACCTATGAATCCAATCAATTTATTGGCTTTTTTCACAGCTGCTGTGCATTGTTTGCTTGGTTTCAAATCGTTTGTTATTATAACTCCTAAGTCTTTTTCATGGCTTACCCTATCAAGTTGGACATTATTCATGTTATAACTAACTCTTACATTTTTACTGCCAATGTTTAGCACTTTTCATTTATTAATAATGAAATCCATTTGCCAGACTTGGGCCCAGTTAAACAGTCGATCAAGATCTCTCTAAATTGTCTGCCTTTGCAGTGCTGTATCTGCTCTGTTACCTATTTTAGTATCGTCAGCAAATTTTGAAATTTTTCACCATAATCCTTCATCAATATCATTGATATATATTAAGAAAAGAATAGGACCTAACACTGAACCCTGCGGCACTCCACTTGTAACGTTTATCCAGTCTGACTCTTTTCCGTCTATTACAACTCTTTGCTTTCGTCTGGTGAACCAATCTTCAACCCACCCAAGGACCCTGCCGCTGAAACCATGTGCCTGTAGCTTCTGAAGGAGTCTTTTGTGTGGAACTTTGTCAAAAGCCCTTTGAAAATCAAGGTAAACAGCATCAACTGATTTACTGTCATCATACATGCTCAGTATATCATTGAAAAAGTCCATCAGATTCGTGAGGCAAGAGCGATTGTTACGAAAACCATGTTGAGAATCTTTGATGAGATTGTTTGATTCTAAGTGTTTCACAAACTTGTCTCTGATAATAGTTTCAAGCAATTTGCAAACCACTGATGTTAAACTAATAGGACGGTAGTTTTCTGGCTGTGCTCTGTTGCCTTTTTTGAATATTGGGGTTACGTTAGTAAGCTTCCATTCATGTTGCACCTTGCTGCTCTTAAACGATAAGTTAAAAAGTTCAGAAAAGGGCTTTGATGTTACATTCTGTAGTTCCTTCAGAACACGTGGAGATATTTTGTCCATTCCTGGTGTTTTATTATCTTTTATTTTGCTAATTGCAAGTAGGACGTCACAATCACTAACTGTTATGTCAGTAATTATGTTGTTCTCTTCTGTAGGAATGGGGGAAACAGCAGGAATCGTATGTATATTTTCTGTTGTAAATACTGACGCAAAGAAAGTATCAAGAATTTTCGCCATTATAGTTTCATCATCAGTGTGCTCACCATTATCTATGATTAAAGGACCAATTGTCGGAGTTATTACCTTTTTGCTTCTTATGTAACTGAAAATTTCTTTGGGATTTGTTTTACTGATACTTGCAATATGTGCCTCAGGGTTTTTCTTACATTTAATTTATTTTTTGGCTTTCCGTCGAAGGGCATCGTATTTATTTTTATCACTCTGACTCTTTGTGGTATTGTACTTTTTCTATGCAAGATTTTTTGCTTCCAGACAATGTTTAATGTCGGAGTTCCACCACATGGGTTTAGAATTTTTGGCAGGCCTTCTGTTGCGCATTGGAATACAGAACCTGACAGCAATGTTGAGGGTTTCTGTAAAATAAATCCACGCGTCATTGATATCTAAAGTTTCGGCAGTAGGATGCCAATTACCTGCACCAACAATTGACTTTAATTTCTTAACATCTGCTCTCTTAAAGTCAGGCACTTTTTCGGAACCGGCCCTGACCTTGTCTTCACAGATTTTAATGTTAAATGTAACTGTGTGATGATCACTTGTTCTAAATTTTCCCACAATAACATTACACACTACATTTTCTAATGTGGCTAAGACAAGATCTAGGATGTTAGATCCATGTGTCGGATAATTTACAAATCGATACAAAGAACTTTTTTGCATGTTTGTATATAGGTCTAACCCTGTGTGTGAGGATAGCGCTTCTCCCCATTTTGGAACTGGTAAATTAAAATACTAAATATTACAGTGCTTTGCATACAAGATATTTCAGCAGTTTGATTGTAGATTTCATTATCGATGTTGAGTGGCTGACCAAGTGGATGATAAATTAACCCGTGTGATTTTATGAGAAGATTAATTTCTAAGCTGAATATAAATAGTGTCAATGTTTTCAATAATTGGCTTGGTAATTACGACTGGATGAAATCCTGATTTAATATATAACAACACATTGCCTCCTGCTCGATTCTTCCTTTCAGTACTGAAAATCTGATAGCCTGGTAAATTAAACTCTGCTAGAAAATCTCTTTGCTCAGTATTTAGCCACGATTCTGTTATACCAATTTCGTCATAATCTTCAGCAAAGACAAGGGCCTCTAAATCAGAAAATTTATTACATAGACTACGCGCATTTACAAGAAGAGCTTTAATGTGTTTTCCTTTCCGATGTGTGAAGCTTCCATTATTTATTGATTCGTCGGATCGTATGACATCTGCATTTGCCTCTCTTGATTCTTGTTTTTTCTCCAGAAAAAAACTTACGTCATCACTAAGCAAATGACCGAGACGGGCAGAATCAATGGCATTCATGTGTAGGACCAACAGGTCTGTTACTGTTTGTTGTCCTTTGTACTCCTTTGTATTTTTGTACTCAGCTGATATAGTCTACAGAGGAGTACAGAAGAAAGCACATCGTGTAACAAATAAAATGTTTTCATGTAACCACACAACCCAGTGGACGCCTGGTGGTCTAGTAATTTAAGGCACTCCAACCAAATGTGACCCAAAAGAGTTCACATTCCAGGACAGGTTGGGGCCTACTGCTCATATAATGCCACTCCGGGTGTAGTAACTGGTCACCCTTGCATTAAATGTCAGGAATAAGTACCTTACTCCCGAGCACTATGCTTATTGGGTAATTTAGGACTGGGTGATACGCAGACGGAGATTTTTTCCTGTTGGTGTTGGTGTTTTCATTTATCTTACTGACGCTCATGATGTCGAATGGTTTCATTCAGCTTAAAATAGACTTTTCTCCCTCGAAGGGGGGTCAGATGCAGCCTACATCAACACCTTCAGGTCTTCACCAATAAGGGACCTTTCTAAGTTGAATAAAATTGTAAATTAGGTAAAGTATTAATACTATGTCATTGGACTGAATTTGGACATCATTACAATTATTATTATTACCATTATTATTATTATTATTATTATTATTATTATTATTGTTGTTGTTGTTGTTGTTGTAGTAATTAATAATAACAATTAAAAAAATAATAATAATAAAGATAATAGGCTACTACTACTACTACTACTACTACTACTAGTACTATTATTATTATTATTATTATTATTATTATTATTATTATTAGCAGTAGTAGTAGTAGCAGTATCGAAGTTGGTGTTGTTGTTGTTGGTAGAGATAGTGGTTGTGCTGTATATATTTATTTATTCATTCATTTCTTTATTTCATGTTATTTTCCTTTCTGTCCACTTTTGAAACAATGGCATTAATGTGTTCCCTCTATCCTTCCAGGGTATGGCCGAGGTGGGTCGCCCGTCACCCATCATCGACCCCCCCGTAAGTCAGTCAGTCGTCAGCAGGAACAAACACTTTGCCACAACTTATATGTCCTTGAGATGTATCTAGAAACATTCTTCAGCCTATGTTGTGTTTGAGATTGCTTGTACATATACTTGCCTTCAGTCATATAGCTATAGTATGTTTCTTTTCATACGACAAATAGTTATCACCCATTTTCAGCTCAGCAAAGCTACTCTGGAAACATTCACTAAATTTCCATAAGCTTTACAACGATGTGCGTGGATCCGCTGTAGCTTTCATAACTTCCGAGATAATTGCATTTTGAGGCTGCGTTTAGCGCGTGTTGGCATTTGTCAGAAGAATTGTTGCGACTTTTGAGAAATTTCGATTGCGTAATAGCTGTTTTTATTTCTTTTATCTTCCTATCCTTCTTCTGTTTTATAAGCTTTCCAGCGATGTGCGTAGGTCCACTGTAGCCTTCATAGTGTCCGAAATAATCCACTGTTGATGTTGTTTGGTGTTGAATTAATTTTTTTTTTTTTTTTTGTAGCGGTGGCGAATCGTCAGAATTGTAACTTAACGAGTATTATTCTTCATAAGCTTTTCAAAGATGTACATATATTCTCTATAACTTTAACAGTGTTCGAAATAGCATCTTTTGGGTGATGTGAGTGGTATAGCCGAAACCTACCCTCTTTATTAGAGTTCTCGTTCCCTTTGCTCGCTCCAAGATGATCTCCCAAGTTTTACACACGGGTTCAGAACTAACAAAGTAAGATTCCAAACCTTTCATCTCGCTCGAATATTGCTGGTTAAGTAGTAAGATTTTGATTCTGATGCATTTTCGGAATGTCAAAGAACTGCTGACCGGAACTATACATTATTGCACGATGTACAAATGTGAGTTGAGGGCTTTTGGCGGGATGTCAGTGCTGGGATGTCAGGCGGCTTTAATCTGTCTATAATATGATGTCTCTATGTATGTATGTATTGTTACGGAACAGAGAGAGATAATGAACACTTCAAGTGAGAATACTAAAAATCACTACTGTCCCGCAAAGTTCCAGGTTCAAAACAAAAGAGTTAGGTAAAATTACAAGTTAAAGTTTAATGCTCAAACTAACAACTAAACATTCAGGACTCATAAGGATAATGTAATGGCAAAAACAGGTTAAATATATGGTTAACTGCAATAGCCTCTATTAGCACGAATTTAGCAAGAACAAATTTATCTAAGTCAGCCCTGATAAAAGAGAGAACCGGATAATGCTCAGTTAATGCAAGATATATTATTACAGATACAAAATATTATTGATAATGGCTAACATCAAAAACTCTACATAAATCACAAAAACCTTACCAAGCCCACGAATTAATGCCTCAGGCTATACAGTACAAGAAAAATGGTAATAACACTTATACTTAAATTATACTGCAGCTAGATGGCTGGAGACTTCCTGAGCACTCACAATAATAATACACTATACAGGGGAGGACAGAGATGTAAACAAAATGAGTAGATCTAAGTGGCAATAATGCAAAGATTGAGGTCATTATATAGGGGCCGGCAGAGCTTGATTCAACTTGCAAGAAGGACGTGGAAATGAAGGCACAGGAGAGGAAGAGTTGACAGTCCTACTCTGAACAACAGAAAGAACGACTTACTCTACAATAAGGGGAGAAGGGGGGAGTGAGGTAGGAAACGCAAGCCTGGTCACTATGGAAGCCACGAGGCGAATCGTGATCAAACATGCAGCATACTGTACGTTAGAATTATACAAAGGATGATGAAATCATAGGCTATGTAACACCTCCCCACAAAAAAAAAAAAAAAAATTTACAAAGGAAATTTCTTATTACTCTAAAACAATCTGTCTAAAGTCTAGATAAGCAATCTGCAATAACATTTTCTTTCCCCTTGACATGTTGTATGTCTAATGAATACTCCTGAAGAAGTAGACTCCATCTTGTCAATCTCTGATTTTTTATCTTTAAACTTACTAAGGAATTTCAGTGGGTTATGATCGGTATAAATGACTATGGGGTCAAAACCAGAACACAAATAAAATGAAAAATACTGTAAACCCAAAATCAAGGCCAAAAGCTCCTTCTCAATAGTTGAGTAGTTCTTTTGAGGTGGAGTGAACTTACTGTAACAAGATACAGGGTGTTCAATACCCTGATCATCCTCTTGCAGCAAAACAGCCCCAGCTCCTGTATCACTTGCATCAATAGCCATCTTAAAAGGCTTAGCAAAATTTGGAGTAGCGAGCACTGGCTGACTTCATAGGATAGCTTTAAGTTTACTGAAAGAGGATTCACAGTTATCGGTCCAGACAAATTTAACTCCCTTTTTCAGTAGGTCTGTAAGTGGTGATACAAGAATTGAAAAGTTAAGAACAAATCTCCTGTAATAACCTACCATTCCCAAAAATCTTTGTAGCTCTTTCCTACTTTTAGGTCTGGGAAGATCACTTATAACCTGAACCTTAGCTCCTGGTGGTGCAACGTGTCCATCACCAATCACGTACCCAAGGTACTAAACTTTAGCTTGACCAGACTCACACTCTGATAAATTAGCTACAAGATTAGTCTGAACCAAACGCTCAAGAAATTTACTGACATGGCATAGGTGATCTTTCCAGTTGTCACTGAAGATTAATACATCATCAATATAAACAACACACCCTGTCAAACCCTCTGTTACAACATTCATGAGCTTCTGAAAAAGTGGCTGGTGCATTCTTCATACCATCTGGCATTACAGAACATGCAAAAGTCTTTCCTAGTGTTACAAAACATGAGATCTCCCTAGCACGTTCAGTCATAGGTACTTACCAGTATCCCTTTAACAAATCAAACTTACTTATGTATCTAGCCTTTCCGATCTTGTCTATGCAATCTTTCAAGCGAGGGAAAGGGTAAGTGTCTGTTTTGGTTATCTGATTAACATGTCTGTAGTCGATGCAAAGCCGCTGTGACCCACCTGGTTTAAGGACTAGAGAGACAGGAGAACTCCACTCGCTCTGACAGGGCTCAATCATCTTGTGGTCCAACAGGTAGCCAAGCTCCTTCTGGATGAGAGGAACTTTCACTGGGTTCACACGGTAAGGAGGCAGTTTAATAGGCTTTGCATCTCCAACATCGACATCATGCATCAACACAGTGGTTCTTCCTGGAGTGGCACGGAACACTTGCGGGTACTCCTGCAGTAATGCCGAAAACTCCTGCCTTTCCTCGGGAGCTAGATGAGAAAGCTTAGTCTGGAGATCATTCATGATATCAGGATTCTTCCCCAAACTATCACTCAGGCTCATGCTGCATGGGAGAACTTCACTTGCAGACTCGGGTGGAACAGCTAGTGTGCAGACTGGGTTATTTTCGTCCCGCCTGTGATATAACTTTAGCATGTTGATGTGACAAAGTTGCTTGTTCTTTCTACGATCTGGTGTGGCGATGACATAGTTGACATCACTGAGTTTCTTCTCCACGAAATAAGGACCACTAAACTTGGCTTGAAGAGGTTGCCCATGCACCGGTAGCAGAATCAAAACCTGATCTCCTGGCTGAAAGTGGTGTAACCTGGACTTCTTATCATACCAAGTCTTCATCTTCTCCTGAGCAGCTCCTAATTCTCTCTCGCCAGCTGTAAAGCAGTGGACAGCCGTTCTTTGAACTTCATCACATACTCCAGCAGGTTGACGTCATCTTCCTCTGACAGCCAGCATTCCTTGAGTAGCTTAAGGGGTCCTCTTACTTCATGGCCAAACAGTAGTTCAAAGGGTGAGAAGCCCAGTGATTCATTTGGAGATTCTCTTCCGGCAAATACAACGAATGGAAGACCTTTATCCCAGTCTTTCTGATGTTCCAAACAGGATTTCCTGAGCATCAATTTGAGTGTTTAATGATATCTCCCCAACGCTCCTTGGGTCTGGGGATGGTAAGCTGAAGACGTGATCTGGGTGATGCCCAACTCTTTCAGAGACTGCTTGAAAACATTTGACATGAAATTACTTCCCCGGTCTGACTGTACCTCCTTGGGCAGACCAAACTTGGTGAAGAACCCTAGCATTTCCTTAACCACGTTCTTTGCTGAGATATTTCTAAGTGGAATGGCTTCAGGATAACGAGTAGCCATATCAATCAGGGTCAACACATAAGATAATCTTGAAGAAGTCTTAGGAAGAGGGCCCACAATATCCACCAACACACGGGTGAATGGCGCCTCAAAAGGAGGAATGGGAACTAGAGGTGCAACCTTTTCGGTCTGATTACACTTCCCCACAACTTGACAGGTGTGACAAGACTTACAATACCAGGAAACATCTCTGAAGATACCTGGCCAGTGGAAGTTTTTCAAAATTCGTGCCACAGTCTTCCTCACTCCAAGGTGTCCTGCCAAACTGGAATCATGAGCCACTATAATGATATCCTGCCTACAAACACGAGGGATGACAACTTGATGTACAACCTCCCATTCAGAGTCGGCTGATGCTGTTGGAGGTCTCCACTTTCTCATAAGTACTCCTGACTTTATATAATAACAAGTAGAAGCACCAGCTGACTCTTCCTCACTGCAAGCAGAGTTAGCTAAACCTTTCAACTCAGAGTCAGCAACCTGCAACTCAACCAACTCTTGACGAGACAAATTATCAACACTACGGGGTACTGCCTCATCTGGTGAGTGGTCCAAATTAGCAAGAAAAGTGTCAGCTAGGATTACATCATCATCATCATTATCCTCTAAGTCACAAGTAACTTTAGACTTAGCCCTAGTGACGGCACATGCAGAGAACACATCAGGGACACCACAATCCTGGGCCACAGTCACTGGCTCACTAGACAACTGAGGAGCTGGACACATTTGACTTCCACCAATATCATCTCCAAGTAAGAAAGGTACACCTGACATTGGGAGTGTCTCAACCAACCCAACCATAACGGAACCATTAACAAAACCAGACTCTAAATTCACTCTGCACAGAGGGACAGAGAAGTAAATATTCTCTACACCTTGTAAGATTACAGTTTCATCAGAGGAATTAACATTAGAGCCTAGAACACTGCTCAGCATAAGGGATTGGCAAGCACCTGTATCACGATATATTTTAACTGATTTCCTGTCATTATTGTCCAGAGGACTGACAAAACCATCAGACAGGAAATTAGCATATGAACTCTTGAGAGTGTCACCCACGTTACTGCTCAAAAGAAGAGCTTAATCAAGAGAATTTCATTTACCCCTCAAAGCAGGTTCAGTTAACTCGGTTAAAGAATTCTGGGAACTCTCAAGGGTGGACACTAGACCAATTGACTGAATATTTAAAGACTCCTTTTTGTTCACATCACGCTGTCTCTTGAAACATTTCTCCGTAGTATGACCAAGCTTACTACAATAAGTACATTTACTTTTCTGAAATCTAGAGGTGAAGCTGGTATTTACTTCCTGAGAAACATCATCTTTATTCTCTTTCCTGTTACCTGTACTCTGAGTAGAGGCAACGTACTTACTCTCAGCTTTCCTTTTTTCTTTAGAATATCTCTTGTGAGTAAGAACATATTCATCAGCTAAAACTGCAGCATCAGACAAATTATCTATTCTTTTCTCATCAAGATATTGGCTTACATCTTTATTAATACACCTTTTGAAGTCCTCCAGCAAAATCATCTGCTTAAATTTATCAAAATCAGAATTTACATTCTTAGAATTTAACCACTGCTCTAACAGATCTTCTTTGATTTTTGTATACTCAACATGGGATTGCTTATCTTGCTTATAAGTTGTCCTAAATTTTACTCTATAGGCTTCAGGAACAAGCTCATAGGCCTGAAGAATCAAGCTCTTAACTACATCATAATTATTAGATTGATCCTGAGGCAAAGATGCATAAGTTACTTGAGCTTTATCGGTGAGAACACTCTGTAGGAGTACTGGCCAATACTTTTTGGGCCAATTAAAACCTGTAGCTACCCTCTCAAACAACTGAAAATACTTTGTTAAATCAGACAAGTTTGAGGGACAAGTTTAACATTTTTAGCCACATCAAAATCATCAGAGCTAGATGATCCAGTTCCACTTTGTTTCATGCAATACTCATGGTCTGCCTGAATCATAGCAAGTTCAATTTGTGCCTCCTGAATACGAGCCTGAGACTCAACCTGTGCCTGTGCCTCCTGAATACGAGCCTGAGACTGAACCTGTGCCTGTGCCTCCTGAATACGAGCCTGAGACTCAACCTGTGCCTGTGCCTCCTGAATACGAGCCTGAGACTCAGCCTCCTTAGCACGAGCCTGAAACTCAGCCTCCTTAGCACAAGTCTCCTGCGGGGCTAGCTGTAACTTAGCTATTTCAATGTGTTTGCTCATCTGGTGGAGTTACATCAAACAAGCTTTTATTAATCATGCCAAGAATTTGATCTTTAGAATGATGAGAGTGAACAGCAATTCCCAATTGTTGAGCAACAAGCTTAAGTTCATTCTTTGTTCTGTTTTCTACATCACACACTGTTTGCACATTTGACAAAAAATCTTTGGTTTCATCAAGAGTAGTAATAGTAGACATCATGAATGAATCACAGTCACAAAATATCAAGCAATATCCTTATGATAATATCCTGATAAGAGGTCGCCAAATTTATGTTACGGAACAGAGAGAGATAATGAACACTTCAAGTGAGAATACTAAAATCACTACTGTCCTGCAAAGTTCCAGGTTCAAAACAAAAGAGTTAGGTAAAATTACAAGTTAAAGTTTAATGCTCAAACTAACAACTAAACATTCAGGACTCATAAGGATAATGTAATGGCAAAAACAGGTTAAATATATGGTTAACTGCAATAGCCTCTATTAACACGAATTTAGCAAGAACAAATTTATCTAAGTCAGCCCTGATAAAAGAGAGAACCGGATAATGCTCAGTTAATGCAAGATATATTATTACAGATACAAAATATTATTAATAATGGCTGACATCAAAAACTCCACATGAATCACAAAAACCTTACCAGGCCCACGAATTAACGCCTCAGGCTATACAGTACAAGAAAAATGGTAATAACACTTATACTCAAACTATACTGCAGCTAGATGGCTGGAAACTTCCTGAGCACTCACAGTAATAATACACTATACAGGGGAGGACAGGGATGTAAACAAAACGAGGAGTAGATCTAAGTGGCAATAATGCAGAGACTGAGCTCATTATATAGGGGCCGGCAGAGCTTGATTCAACTTGCAAGAAGGACGCGGAAATGAAGGCACAGGGGAGGAAGAGTTGACAGTCCTGCTCTGAACAATAGAAAGAACGACTTACTCTACAATAAGGGGAGAAGGGGGTAGTGAGGTAGAAAACGCAAGCCTGGTCACTATGGAAGCCATGAGGCAAATCATGATCAAACATGCAGCATA
The DNA here is from genome assembly GCF_032717465.1 of Coenobita brevimanus. Classification (NCBI taxonomy): domain Eukaryota; kingdom Metazoa; phylum Arthropoda; class Malacostraca; order Decapoda; family Coenobitidae; genus Coenobita; species Coenobita brevimanus. The sequence goes on along the minus strand of NC_137030.1, from coordinate 12,189,173 downwards.
CTGTACGTTAGAATTATACAATGGATGATGAAATCATAGGCTATGTAACAGTATATATGTATGTATGTATGTACGAGTATGTATACTATGTATGTATGTATCTACGAGTATGTATGTATGCATGTATGTATGTATCTACGAGTATGTATGTATGCATGTATGTATGTATCTACGAGTATGTATGTATGTATGCATGTACATTCGTGGCCATAAATAATCACCTATCCTCCTGTACCCCGTGCCTCAGACTGGCTCGTTTATGCACGGCAAGTCACACTGGAGTAAGAGGGGCTGAGAGGGAGGGGCCAGAGAGAGAAGGGAAGGTGAGTGGGGGGACGAACGATGGTGCTTGGGTCGAGTGAGGAAAGGGAGGGAGGGAAGGGAGAGGAGGGAGAATGAAATGCGAAATTGTGGCCACATAATTTGTCTGTTTTCTTTCATCCAGGGCATCATATAAAGGAGTTACTATTCGGTAGATAAAGCTGCATTACACCTTGTATAGCGACGTCAGATAACAAGGTTTAGATAGGTGGTGATATGAAGGACTGGCTCGTAAGAGAAATATACTGACGTGACAGATGAAATATTAATGCAGAGCCATGGAGGTTGTGCTGGCCCAGATTGTCAAAGCAAGAAAGCCAGACAACGAGAGGACACGGGCGAGCCTCCTCCAGCAAACCGAGGACGAGTGGGAGCTGTTCAGACGAAACCAGCAAACCATCAACAACATTGACCCCGGTGCCGCGAAGCCTGCATGAGGTTTTTAAGGTATGAGGCCACTTGACTACTTACTAAGGCGTTCCTGGTTGCTTTGGCTCGACCAGTGTCGGTAAACATTGACATAGTTATATTTTGGGAGTCTGGGTAGGATTTTGTTTCATTTTCCCTTTAATAGATTATGAGAAATACCTTTATCATATCCACCCATGAGCTCAGACATCAAATTTATTACCTTTTATGCAGTATTATATTAAATAGCCTTTTCATATTGAGATGTCATTATATAATTATTGAATTGACATGATGGTGACTGTATAGAGGGAGTGCATACTGCTAGGTTGATCATATTTACTTGGACACAGCCATTTAAAGGTTGCATATAATATTTAGTTCCAAATATTAATTATATGTAACGGTAGAAGACGTTTCTCACTCAAACATTACAGAAGTCAAAGCCATCCATTCCATTCTGCGTCTGAAGTAAAAATACACGAATAAACACATTTATCTGGCTCCGCCCTAGTGTTTGATCTGTCAAGTCAGTATATTTCTCTTACGAGCCAGTCCTTGATATCACCACCTATCTAAAGCTTGTTATCTGACGTCGCTATAGAAGGTGTAATGCAGCTTTATCTACTGAGTAGTAACTCCTTTATATGATGCCCTGAATGAAAGACAAAGTATGTGGTCACAACTTCGCATTTCATTCTCCCTCCCCCTACCTCCCCTCCCTCCCCTCCCTCACTCCACCCCAGCACCATCGTTCGTCCCCCCACCCACCTTCCCTTCTCTCTCTGGCCCCTCTCTCTCAGCCCCTTACTCCAGTGTGACTTGCCGCGCATATACGAGCCAGTCTGTGGCACGGGGTACAGGAGGATGGGTGATTATTTATGACCACGACTATATGTATCTAGGAGTATGTATGTATGTATGTATCTACGAGTATGTAAGTTTGTATGTATGTATCTACGAGTATGTACTGTATGTATGTATCTACGAGTGTATATGTATGCAGTTTCTCTCTCTCTCTCTCTCTCTCTCTCTCTCTCTCTCTCTCTCTCTCTCTCTCTCTCTCTCTCTCTCTCATCTAGTCCTCTTTTCTTCCTAATCACAAGCGTAGGGGTCCAGGGCTAGGCTACAATGTCAAATATTTTTATGGTGGTGCCAATCATCTCCGAGCTAAGGATATTTACAATTACTGAATGCTATAAAAAGTGTTCGAATGTTTGTCGTAATTTCTGAATGCTTTAGGGAGAATGTTTAAAAGCGAATGTGAAGCCAGGATTCCTTGGGCTTGAATGGTGAGTGGATGGGAATGTTGTTAATGGTCACACTTCGGATATTATGTAATTTTATTGATTTTTTTTCTCTCTGGCCCTCTAAACAATACCTCACCTAGCTTGTGGGTGGGAACCGTCTGGATGATGATGATGATGAGGAGGAGGAGGAGGATGTTCTGTGCAGGCCAATTTCTGAATGCTGTTAGGAGATTGCTTCTATGCGTATCTTCTTCCCAGGTATTGTCCCTGCCCCGACCCTAACTCCTTTGGACGCGCGTGCAAACGCTACTGCGATCAGTGCGAAAGCGACAGTGAATGTTCCATCAAAGAGCTCGGGTCCCGATGCTGTCTGGTGGCTGGGTATGGCAAGGAATGCATGCAAGTTTAGTAAGGTGGAGTATGATGACCTACGTACGAGAAAGTGCCCATGGTATCGAAGCTATTCACGTCACAGATATGGGACTATTATATCTAGAATCACACATGCACTATCTGTCTATGCTGCGTGTTGTCTATGGATACCATGGTGAAATTTTGAAGTAGAGAAAAAGTGGAGCTTTTAACCCCATAGGTGAGGCAAAACGCACTTTGTGGAGGCCTTTTACCCCATGTTTTAAATTCTAGGGTTTGATGTAAGGAGATAGGTAAAAAATAAAGTAACTTCAACAAAATAAAGTTTTATTGACTCCCTTGCTTCCCCCCCCCCCCAATAAAAGAAAGAAATCATATCCATCTTGGCTGAAAATGCAAATAAGGAACTAAAAAACTTACCATAATTATTGACGAAAGTTGATAAAGATTAATCATAAGACAATCACTTGAGTAAGACAAGTTTTTCTTATTCAAGGAAAATCCACCAGTTCTTAGCTTGGAGGTGGGGCAATTTGGAATTCGGAAGGTAACAGCAAAACCCAAAAATGAACAAGAGAGAAACCTGTGCTGTGATTAGATTTATGCAAAAAAAAGTTTACAGTCCCCCATGGAAATTCATGAAGACATGGTCATTACACTTGATGTGGACTTTCCTTGCTAATCTGCCATAAAAAAGTGGGCTGCTGATTTCAAGCAGGGCAGGGAGAGCACTGAAGATGACCCGCGCCCAAACTCAACTATGGATAATCAAGTGGAAGCTATTCACCTCATGGCCTTGAATGACAAACGTTTGTCTGTGCAACTAGTAGCCGAGAACATAGGCATCAGTGCCGGCTCAGCGCACACTGTTTTGACTAACATCTTAGGTATGAACAAGCTGTCTCCACGATGGCTGCCCAGAATGTTGACACCAGACCAGAAACTGACCAGTTTGGAAACTCCAAGGACACTTTTTGCTCACTTTTAGGCTGATGCCGACAGTTTCTTCTGGAGATTTTTGACCCAGGATGAGACCTGGGTTCACCACTCTGAACTTGAATAAAAAAATGAAAGCAAGCAATGAAAACTCCACAGTTCTTCACCATTCCCAAAATTCAAGGAAGTTGCACCTGTCGGAAAGGTGATGGCCTCAGTGTTTTGGGACACTGAGGCAGTTCTCACAAAGGGCTACGTTCATATGAGTCAAATCATTAATGGTGCCTATTATGCATTAGAAGCAGTCAAGAAGAAATGGAGAGACTAGTTGCGAGCTGGCGTGATGTTGCCCCAGGACAAAGTTCCTGTCCACACAGCACAGGTGGCAGTGGTTAAAGCACCCACCTGTGACTCTGAATTGTTGCATCATACTCCTTGCCCATCCAACCTGGCTTCATCTGACTTCTACCTGTTTCTCATACCGAAATCTCATCTGCCTGGGAGTGACAATGCAGCCATTCATGTTGTTGAGGCATATTTCGTACTCAAGATGCAACTTTCTTCAGCGACGGGATAGCAATGCTTGAACGTCAGTGAACAAGTGCTTGAAACTTAGGGGAGACTACTGTCACGAGTCGGCTAGTGACATTTTGTGGGAAACCACGAACTCTAGTGGAATCCCAGCTTATCGTTTAGTTAACCGCTCACTCGGTCGGGAGTGTTTTTCAGACATTTTTCCAATGTGTCATAAATGATCGTCTTTGTGCAAGACATTAACGCTTCCGCTGAGCGATTTATTTTGGGCATGTTTCGCTCATTCTAGCTGTTAGTAAGGCGGCCACAGCACTTGCCTCCTTCTCACGAGTTAGTCAGTCAAGATTTGAGCACCACAGAAGTAGGTAGTGTGTGGTAGTGTCCTTCCTACAACGCAGTTCCCACTGCCATCGTATTCCCACCTACAGTAGTGTGATCGGCGAGAGACTTAAGTGAGTGCAGTGTCCTTCCAGTAACGACGCCCAGTCATCTGCTTAGTCCACTCTTTGACCAGTATTTTCTTTTCGTTTTCCTAGACATAAGAGTTTTGTTAAGGTGCTGTTCCCTCACATGCCGGCCGGGTGCACCACGTGTTGTTTTCCTAGGTTTAAGAGTCTAGCTTTTGAGTGAGTGAGTGAGTGTGATCTCCTTAGTTTGAATTCATTTTGAAATGTAACGTAAATTTATTCCTTTGTAATCAATAAATTTAACAGTTCTTTTTCTCGAGCTTAATGTAATGTAAACTCGTGTTTCATTTCTCCATACTAAGCTTATTTCTCTATTAGCTCCTAGCTTGCATAAACGCTTTGCTATTCATAACTGGTACTTAGGCCAGTCTTGTTGTGTTAACCCATCACGTCCCGAGGTTTTCCACACCTCCGACATCCCCCAATCCCAAGTTATTTTCGAAAAAAATTTTTTTGGCTAAAACCTCCGCTTTTGGTGAGAAACATCGAAAATTCATAGAGAAATTGCTCACATGAGGTATAAAATACTCGATCTAGGTAGGAGTACCTCCTTACCTGACTGGGTTTTCTAACCGGCTGGCACCAAAGAAAACGAGTTCTATGGGAGGGTAACTATTTCACACAACTCATAAACGGTATTTATTTATTTACTTGGTACGAATATATATGTAGTATGAGAGTATATTGGTTTTCAAGCAGTAATATAGGCATTATAAGCATTGTTCCACTCACTAACTAATCACCATACCTGACCTTCTTTTGCCACATTACCTGATCATTGTTTCTGACTGTTTCTTCTTCTAACTTTGTCCTCCACATTGTCATCGATTGGGGAATCACTCTGGCCCTGAATATCTTTACGGCCAGGTCACTGGTAACAGGTGAATTGCCGAGACAATGGCGTGAGGGGAGCAGGGGGGAGGTTATGCGGTGTAAGGCATTGTCCCCGCTTGGCATCTTGTAGAGGAATAGAGGAAGGTGTCCCGTGTATACATACGAAAAATCACGTGCGAAAATTGAAAATTGTGCAAATTAGGGACCTTGCAATTGCACGACGTACCAGTACGTCGCCGGGACTGGCAAATGCAAAATGTTGCAACGTACCCATATGTCGACGGGACGGGGCGGGTTAATCTTAACATCTGTTGTGCCTTCTAGGAGTTAATGCATCAGCAAGAACCTGATATCATTAATAGTATTAGTTATTTATTGTCAGGGGTGAAGTCACTTTCTCCAGAGGCTAACAGTACTAATAAATAGCAAGTGTGAGGAATTAGTCTCTGCTGTGTACTGTTGAGAAAGTTTATAAATTCTCGTTCTTAGAAAATCGGCAAAGCAAGCCAGCATAAAGTAATCATTGCTTGATTTTAACAAGAGAATTCATTATCCCTGATATCACTATTACTGAAAATTATCTTTTAATATTGAATTTATCTTAAAAACCCTGTGACAATTGGCGACCTCATTCCAGGATATTAACTCCTAGCTCTAAAGCTATTCACGAGATAATACTCGTTCATATTAACGTATTTATCATTAAAGTCTATAGGCACTACCTTCCTGGTGATTATTGATTCATTTTTATTAATTTACATAATAGTTTTGACAGTTGTTTGTTTAATTTTCTTTCTTTACCAGTTTAGTTAGATAAAACTGGTCACCACTAACCTGTGCCTATATTCTTTATTTTTGATTATTGGCATCTCCCTTTGCAAAAAAAATCGCAGTCAGTACTGAGTCACTAGTTTATTAGATTGAGTTAGCATCATGTCGACCAGTGTCTATGTACAGGAAGACAAAGGTATGGGTCTTACAGACCCAACTGAAATTAAAAATTACGTCGTCTCTCGGCTTAGTCATGAACAGCAGCGCGAGAATGATCCTCGTGAAGAGCCTCGAATTCAGCGTGAGGAACGCGAAAAGAAGCGCGAATACGAGCGAGAACAACGCGAATATGAGTGTGAACAACGCAAGAGAGAATGAGAACACGAACATGCCGAGCGAGAAGCACGCGAAAAATATGAACTTGAAGTGCTGAAGCACAAGCGAGATTCCTTGGCTTCGGACACATCTGGTGCAGTTGGCCCAAGCTCCACGAGCGTTCTCCCTGCACATGTTATGGCGACCCCATACATCAAGCTTCCCCCATACAAAGATGGCGAGCGAATCGAGCCATACATAGCTCGTTTTGAAGACATGGCTCAACTTTACCAGCTGGATGATGCAGCTAAGCGGCTTCAATTTCTTAGCCTGTTTGAGGGCCCTGCCCTCGATATTCTCCACAGAATTTGTGGGGACAATCTCACGTATGAGATGATGAAGGCCTCACTCATCAAAGCGTACGGTCTCACAGTTGACGACGCCAAGAGTCAGTTCATGAGGGCGTGTTTACAGGATAAAGAGACTGCTGTTCATTATCTTACTGCTTACTTAAATAAGTGGATGGAGAAAAATGAAACTCCTTCCACGCGTGAGGGGATAATTGACCTTATGCTGTGCACGCAGCTAGAAAAGTCGTGGCCTACTGAATTTATGGCTCAACTTAAGATCTGCCAGGTAAGAGATGCCAGACAAATGGTGACGAAGGCTGACATTCTTTACTGCATACGGGTATCAAACTAGCAAGCAGAATACCTGGAACAGGAAAGCTGATAAATCTGGGAAACCGTCTCAGACTGAACCCCAGTAACAAGGCCGTTCTCAGAATAATGGCCAAGGTCCAAAACCACAGAGGAAGGACCAGGGGCAAAACACTCAGAAACCTGAGTGGAAGCTTTACAACAGCTACCCTAACCAGCAGCAGTATCAGCCACGCAACCGACAGTCGGGACTGTCCTTTTCACCACCAGCTCAAGTGAATAGGAGGCAGGAGGCAAACGCAGCCTTCATTCCTCAGCAGCAGCACGGTGGTCACGTCCCTACCAGTACGGGTACTTCCCCATAGTTCACTAGTCCTGCAGCGACAGTGAACCCCCTTCAGCAGATGGCCAATGCTCCATCTTCCCAGGCAGTGAGTGCGACCCCTCAAGTATCTAATTCACAGGGCACCATGTTTGCCACATCATTTATTCAGCAGCCTCATGAGTGGCTAGCTGCTTCCTCCAAAGGCCCTCGCACAGGTGACAGTGCCTTCCTTGTTCAGCCAGGGTATGTGGAAGACATTCCTGTGAAGGTCCTGAGAGATAACGGTTCCTCAGGTGGCTCTGTCAAGCAGAGTCTAGTTCGGCCTGAGCAGTATACAGATCGACAGATCCAAGCTAACCTTATAGATGGATCAGTGAGATTGTTCCCTGAGGCACGTATCCAGGTGGCATCTCCATTTTACACTGATACGACACTTGCAGTTGTCATGCCAGAACCTTTATTTGACCTTATCATAGGCAATATTCCCGGTGCCAAGGATAGTTGCACCGAGGATGATGCTACTCAGACTTCGGCTGTAGAAACACGAGCCATGACTGAGGCTCAAGATTGTGTCACCCCAGTGACCATTGAATTGCTGCAAGATCTGATGTGTAGCCAACTTGTTGTTCAAGAACAACATTCTGACCCGACACATGCTGCTGTGTGAAAGAAACAAAAGGGTAGAGTGATAAAGTATTCACGGGGAGGTCGAGCCAAGTTACTTCGCAAACAAGGACGGCTCTACTATGAGTCACGAACACCCGAGGGCGAGGTTTGTCTGCAGTTTGTCGTTCCCACCAAGTACCGCCAAGCAGTATTAGAATGGGGTCATTGTTCAGCCTCAGGAGGTCACATGGGCAAAAGGAAGACCCAGGGCCATATCCGAGCTGACTTTTTCTGGCCAGGGATGGGACAAGACATAGATAGTTTTGTGTGTTCCTGCAATGTGTGTCCATGTAACATCAATCAGGGACATGTCCTTCCTGTGCCGTTTGTAACCACACCCATAATATCTGAGTCAGTTGAGAGACAGGGTAGTGGCAAAGTGGGTGCAGACCTGACTTCTCGCCCATTGGCCCCACAGGACACATCATGTCCAGGGCCTGTACATACATATGTACCGTAAGTTAAGAGGGAAGTTTGAGAACCCTGCAGAGACAGTCCGAGGCTGTGTATGAATTACCTTGTGGAATGTCTCAAGCTGTGGGCCTCTCTGAGGATTCCCGGAGAATGCACAATATCCACATGAGTGTTCACACCCACGGTGGGTGTTAAAACGTGACCTGCCCAAGATTGCGTAGCGATTCTCAGCTTCCTGTCATTAATCGTAAATGTAGAGTTAGTTAACCAGTAAACTGGGTTCGATTAGCGAATTGCAGCATTTGATGTCCTTTACATACGCCCAGTCTTTTCGCTCATGACCACGTTCCCTGGTTAATTTAGCGAATCGCAGCATTTGATGTCCTGCACAAACGCCCAGTCTTTTTGCTAATTAAGTTTAGGGTTTAACCATTAAACCGGGTGATGGGATGTTGTTAACCTGCGCCATCCTGGCGACGTGAATTAACGCAGCAACATTGCACGTATTCATGGGACACCTTCCTCTATTCCTCTACAAGATGCCAAGCAGGAACAATGCCTTAACCTCTCCCTCCCCCTGCACGCCACTGTCTCAGCAATTCACCTGTTACCAGTGACCTGGCCAATAAAGACATTCAGGGCCAGAGTGATTCCCCAATCGATGACAATGTGGAGGACAAAGTTTACATAGCATTAGAGGAAGAAACAGTCAGAAATGATGATCAGGTAATGTGGGAAAAAAAAGGTCATGAATGGTGATGAGTTAATGAGTGAAACAATGCTTATAATGCCTATATTACTGTTTGAAAACCAATATACTCTTATACTACATATAAATTCGTACCAAGTAAATAGATAAATACTGTTTATGAGTGGATAAAATAGTTACCCTCCCATAGAACTCGTTTTCTTTGGTGCCAGTCTGTTAGAAAACCCAGTCAGGTAAGGAAGTACTCTGTAATGCTGGGTAGAATTAGGCTCGACTTCTCGCGCCTATTTCACCCAACGGGAAGCGGGGTCCTCTTTCGAGACCGGAGCTAGTGCAATAAAGAGAGGTAGGATATAAAAATCTTCGGCAACACCATACATGTATATTAACACAGTCAGACACAAGACACTGCAGCAGACATTACATCACAATATAGAGCAATACAAAAACCTTATCTAAAATATTGTGTATCTCGCACGATACTAGCTTTCTAGATACTAATGACAAATACACCAAATCTTAGTGCTAGGAGTGCAGTAAACACAAGCGCGCGTGGAGCGCGTGAAAGGGGGGGGTTGGTGATCCGTTAGGAAGAGGTAGGGGGGACACGGAGAGTGACTTGAAACGGCGAGGGGGTAATTATGGTAGTATTGGAGAATGCCTGATGTTAGCAAGGGAGTTTAGGTGTTTTCTGTTGGTGAAGATTCTTTGACAAATAACTCTGATTCTTACTTTGACTCTAAGGGCAGGAGCGAGGAGTGGAAAGGGTTTTTAGCGGTAGCGGGCAGAGGAGGAATACTGTTAATACTCGCCTCCCTTGATATTTACTCCGAAGTACATTTTCACCATATGACTTAAAGACTAGCCAATAGAACTCCAGTAATATTTTAATCTTTTCTCCAGTACCTAGAGATATGCCTTCCATAGGATTCAGGGCGTCACTCGCACGTACTTTCACTTTCGGTCTTAAACCACATTTTCGTCCTTCACTGGATATTGTGTTTTGATTTAACCCAATGGAAATTACACAAAGTTACTGCACAATACTTATCTTAAGAGACAGAGAGTCACATGTTAACCTATTTCACGGACTCGACATGCGGCCCGTGGGACTGGGGCCGAAGAGGTCCAGATACCTCTGTGTCAGGTCCCGGCGCCGCGGGGGCATGGTGAGGTCTCGCCCGGGTGTTCTAGGGCGGGGTGGAAGAGGCGATAGGCTGCGGTCTCCCACGACCAGGGGCACCGTCAGGGAAGGGCTGCGGCAGCGGCTGTCACGGGGGCCCGACAGGGGCGTCTGTTCGAAGGCCACGCGTAGGGAACAGAGGCCGGGGGAAATAGGGTGGTCTTGCCGAGGTGCTCGGGAGCGAGACTCCTGGAGTTCAACCTCCGGTAGTGGAGGCGTCTCCCTGTTCACTATGTCCGGGGAGCGACCATCGATCGTCTCCACCGGAGTGCTGAGGGAGCGACCGTTGATCGTCTCTACCTGAGCTTTAGGAGAGCGACCATTGATCGTCTCTACCTGATTTTTATGGGAGCGACCATTGATCGTCTCTACCTGTGTTTTAGGGGAGCGACCATTGATCGTCTCTACCGGAGGGCCAAGGGAGCGACCGTCGATCGTCTCTACCTGGGCGTTATGGGAGCGACCGTTGATCGTCTCTACCTGGTTTTGGGGGGAGCGACCATTGATCGTCTCTACCTGAGGGCCAAGGGAGCGACCATTGATCGTCTCTACCTGAGGGCCAAGAGAGCGACCATTGATCGTCTCTACTTGGGTTTTATGGGAGCGACCATAGATCGTCTCTACCGGTGTTTTATGGGAGCGACCATAGATCGTCTCTACCGTTTCACTAAGGGAGCGACCATGGATCGTCTCTACCTGTTCACTTGGAGAGCGACCATAGATCGTCTCTACCAGAGGGGCGCTGTCTGGGGTGCTGGTTCTGACTCCACCCCTAGCTAACTCAGTGATTCCGCCACGCGAAGGTAGTGTCTTTCGCCTACGGTGGCGGCGGCGTGGTGGTTGAGCGTCACAGGGGCGCACGGCCCGGGCTGACATATGTCGTTGTTGCCCGGAGTGGTGGTGGCTGGCTGCGGCTACCCCGTGGTGTCCGAGTGGGGGTGTCGGCATTCTTGAGGGCGAACTCCGCTGTTTTTGGTTCGCCTTGATGTCGGGGATACTATGGTATTCTCCGGAATATTCCGGAGTACTGTGCGTGAGTCGTCTGTCAGAGCCACGCATTTCACCACCGTGTTCTTGAAAAAAGTCACGTCCCTGTGGCTGGAGGTGGAACGCTAGAGTGTTGGAGGTGGTGTAAACGGGCTGGAGGTGCCGGAGTGCGTTCTGCCAGGCGACAGTGTAAGAGTTTTCCTCTCGTGCTTGGTCATAGGTGAGGAAGAGGGCGGAGGGGGTGGTGGTGTGCTGGAGGATATTTAACAGGTGGTGTGGCCCGCGTAGTCGGTGATTCTTGGTAAAGGAAGGGGCCCATACGGCCCGCTTAATCCTCATGTTGCTTGGTGTGGCTGTCGGTGTGGTTGGAGGCCGAATGCTGGACAGTGTGGGTGAAGGCCGGGTCTTATGTCGTGGTAATGCGGCGTTGAGTGTCTGGGGAGTAGAGGTAGAGGGGATTTGGGCCTGATGTAGCTTGAGGGTGTGTGTGTATCGGGTGGGTGGGCATAAGAGTCGGCCGGAGGGGGTGGTGGTGGTGGTTCTGAGGGTGGGTGTGGGTGGGGAAGCAGGCGTGCGGGGTGGGCGGGGTAGGTTAGCGCGGGCTGTCGCGCGCGTTGGGGACGTGGAAGAAGGTGAGAATGTCGGAGTGGGCGTGCGTAGGTGTGGAGGGGAGAGGACGGTGGCAGTGGGTTGTCCTGCGGGGGTGGCAGGGTGGGCGGGGCACGTGGGCTTGGGTGGAAAGGGTGAGGCGGCGGAGGGAAGGGGTGAGGGTGAGCGAGGCGTGGCGGGTGAGATGTCAGGTGTGGTGGAGGGGGTGGTGGAGGCGGTGGAGACTGAGGTGGTAGGGGAGGTGGTTTTAGGAAGTAGGTTAGGGGAAGATGTGGAGAGGGTCCTAGGAGGCCTGTGAAGAGGGAGGCCGGTTTTGTGTTACGGGAGTGTAGTGGTGTGTGGGGTGGGAAGGTTAGAACTAGGGGCAGGAATAGGGGAGGGTAGAACAGAAGAGATAGTGAGAGGGGGGGAAAAGGAAAGATAACGTTCTCCCCTGTCGTAGACTGGGGGAGAGGTGAGGTGGCCCCCGCCATTACGGTGGAATGCGGGGGCAGGGGGGCGCTTTTTGTTTTTCCCTTTTTGTTTTTTCTTCCCCTGGGGCTTAGGGGAATTTGCGAATGGTGGGGGGGTTTGTAAGCGCCCTCGTGTCATTTGGCTGCACTGGGCAGCTTCTAGCTGCTCACGGATGTCGTAGATCGGACATCCGTGGTAGCACGGAGAAAATTCCCATGGGTTGATGGTGATGAGGTCAACGGAGAATTGATTTATTACGCCGATGCGTTGAGGGGTGGCATGGACGGCTAAAAGGCTCCTCATTAAACTGATATCTCTATCCATGTCTCCTGTTGGGTCATGGATAGTGAAGTGTTGTCTTACAACACTTGGGAGTACTCTGAGCAGAGTATTAAATGTATGTTGATCCCGGGTTTCTTCATCTGCCTCCGGGTAGGCATCAGTAACCAGGCGTCTTGCCTGTAACAGGGTATTATCTAAATCCCCGTCATAAGTAAAACTATCCAATTTGGATAGAGCCACCACTTTCCCTAGTGATGGGGTGATGGCTTGGACAGCGAACTTGGTAAAGTTCTGCCAGGTGAGTTCTGGGACAATTTTCGGCGCAATATTCGCTGCGGCTTTACCCAGTAGTGGTAGTGTGACTGCAATTTTTTGTTGGTCATTATCGAAGCCAATATCTAGTAAGGGTTTAACTATTGCCAGATATGTGTGTATGTCATACTGGTCAGGGTCGAACTTGGGTAATTGAACGTGCGGTTTAGTTGCCATTTTGCCAAATATTTCCTATTTACCTCTCTTTTACGCTCGGATCTAGAACCACCGCTGGCCACCAGTGTAATGCTGGGTAGAATTAGGCTCGACTTCTCGCGCCTATTTCGCCCAACGGGAAGCGGGGTCCTCTTTCGAGACCGGAGCTAGTGCAATAAAGAGAGGTAGGACATAAAAATCTTCGGCAACACCATACACGTATATTAACACAGTCAGACACAAGACACTTCAGCAGACATTACATCACAATATAGAGCAATACAAAAACCTTATCTAAAATACTGTGTATCTCGCAGGATACTAGCTTTCTAGATACTAAAGACAAATACACCAAATCTTAGTGCTAGGAGTGCAGTAAACACAAGCGCGCGTGGAGCGCGTGAAAGGGGGGGGTTGGTGATCCGTTAGGAAGAGGTAGGGGGGACACGGAGAGTGACTTGAAACGGCGAGGGGGTAATTATGGTAGTATTGGAGAATGCCTGATGTTAGCAAGGGAGTTTAGGTGTTTTCTGTTGGTGAAGATTCTTTGACAAATAACTCTGATTCTTACTTTGACTCTAAGGGCAGGAGCGAGGAGTGGAAAGGGTTTTTAGCGGTAGCGGGCAGAGGAGGAATACTGTTAATACTCGCCTCCCTTGATATTTACTCCGAAGTACATTTTCACCATATGACTTAAAGACTAGCCAATAGAACTCCAGTAATATTTTAGTCTTTTCTCCAGCACCTAGAGATATGCCTTCCGTAGGATTCAGGGCGTCACTCGCACGTACTTTCACTTTCGGTCTTAACCCACATTTTCGTCCTTCACTGGATATTGTGTTTTGATTTACCCCAATGGAAATTACACAAAGTTACTGCACAATACTTATCTTAAGAGACAGAGAATCACACTTAACCTATTTCACGGACTCGACATGCGGCCCGTGGGACTGGGGCCGAAGAGGTCCAGATACCTCTGTGTCAGGTCCCGGCGTCGCGGGGGCGTGGTGAGGTCTCACCCGGGTGTTCTAGGGCGGGCCGGAAGAGGTGACAGGCTGCGGTCTCCCACGACCAGGGGCACCGTCAGGGAAGGGCTGCGGCAGCGGCTGTCACGGGGGCCCGACAGGGGCGTCTGTTCGAAGGCCACGCGTAGGGAACAGAGGCCGGGGGAAACAGGGCGGTCTCGCCGAGGTGCTTGGGAGCGAGACTCCTGGAGTTCAACCTCCAGTAGTGGAGGCGTCTCCCTATTCACTATGTCCGGGGAGCGACCGTCGATCGTCCACCGGAGTGCTGACGGAGCGACCGTTGATCGTCTCTACCTGAGCTTTAGGAGAGCGACCATTGATCGTCTCTACCTGAGCTTTAGGAGAGCGACCATTGATCGTCTCTACCTGATTTTTATGGGAGCGACCATTGATCGTCTCTACCTGTGTTTTAGGGGAGCGACCATTGATCGTCTCTTCCGGAGGGCCAAGGGAGCGACCGTCGATCGTCTCTACCTGGGCGTTATGGGAGCGACCGTTGATCATCTCTACCTGGTTTTTGGGGGAGCAACCATTGATCGTCTCTACCTGAGGGCCAAGGGAGCGACCATTGATCGTCTCTACCTGGGCTTTGAGGGAGCGACCATTGATCGTCTCTACCTGAGGGCCAAGAGAGCGACCATTGATCGTCTCTACTTGGGTTTTATGGGAGCGACCATAGATCGTCTCTACCGGTGTTTTATGGGAGCGACCGTAGATCGTCTCTACCGTTTCACTAAGGGAGCGACCATGGATCGTCTCTACCTGAGGGCCAAGAGAGCGACCATTGATCGTCTCTACTTGGGTTTTATGGGAGCGACCATAGATCGTCTCTACCGGTGTTTTATGGGAGCGACCATAGATCGTCTCTACCGTTTCACTAAGGGAGCGACCATGGATCGTCTCTACCTGTTCACTTGGAGAGCGACCATAGATCGTCTCTACCTGAGGGGCGCTGTCTGGAGTGCTGGTTCTGACTCCACCCCTAGCTAACTTGGTGATTCCGCCACGCGAAGGTAGTGTCTTTCGCCTACGGTGGCGGCGGTGTGGTGGTTGAGCGCCACAGGGGCGCACGGCCCGGGCTGACATATGTCGTTGTTGCCCGGAGTGGTGGTGGCTGGCAGCGGCTACCCCGTGGTGTCCGAGTGGGGGTGTCGGCATTCTTGAGGGCGAACTCCGCTGTTTTTGGTTCGCCTTGATGTCGGGGATACTATGGTATTCTCCGGAATATTCCGGAGTACTGTGCGTGAGTCGTCTGTCAGAGCCACGCATTTCATACTCATACCTAAATCTGGTATTTTAATCCTTAGGTGAGCGATTTCTCTATGAATTTTCGATGTTTCTCACCAAAAGCGGATGTTTGAGCCAAGAAAAAATAAAGTCTAAAAACGTCGGGATGGGGCGGGTTAAGGTGCTGTTCCCTCACATGACGGCCGGGTGCGCCGCATGTTGAACCCTCACGGCAGCTCCTGGGGACTGGGTGATGGGATGTTGTTAAGGTGCAGTTCCCTCACATGCCGTCTGGGTGTGCCGCATGTTGAACCCTCACGCCAGCTTCTGGGGACTGGGTGATGGAATGTTGTTAAGGTGCTGTTCCCTCACATGCCGGCTGGGTGCACTGCATGTTGAGCGAGGTGGATGCCAGGTTAGAGCTCCCCCAAAAATGGGTGATGGGATGTTGTTAAGGTGCTGTTCCCTCACATGCCGGCCAGGTGCGCCGCATGTTGAACCCTCACTCCTACATTTCCTGGTTAATAATGTAAATAGCGTACTTTTTGTAACATAAGTACTGATTGCTAGGCAGAGAGAGAGAAATGATACTTTTGATGCTCCACCTTGATTGTTTTCGCAGGTGCAGCTGGTGGGTGCAGCATTGCCGTGCAGATTAGCTGGTCATCCCTGTTGCATGCTGCCACCCCTTCTCTTCTGCCTCGTTGTCATTATTTACTATAAATTTGTATTACATGATTTTAAACGTAGGTACAGTTACACCACAACTGTCACACCTACACCGTGTATTACATACATTACGCTACATAACAATTAGTTGTTAACATAAATGTAGCAAACTTTTCACTCAGTTTGACCTGAGTACAGGATTTTTCACTGTCGTCATGGAGTTTTTCCCTCAAGCTTGCTTCTATTAACGTAAATACGAGTTTATTTTTCGCTCACTGGTGACTGCGACTTTCTCTTGTAGCAGGATAGCACACACACCACAGTGTGAATCTTGTGTGACTGAGTTAGGATTTATATGTATGTATATTAAAAATTTTTCGCTAGGAAAAAATTTCAACTTTTCATGGGGCGTAATGTCAAGAGTCGGCTAGTGACATTGGCTTTTGTGGGAAACCACGAACTCTAGTGGAATCCCAGTTCATTGTTCAGTTAACCGCTCACTCGGTCTGGAGTGTTTTTCAGACAATTTTCCAACGTGTCATAAATGATCGTCTTTGTGCAAGACATTAGCGCTTCCGCTGAGCGATTTATTTTGGCCATGTTTCGCTCATTCTAGCCGTTAGTAAGGCGGCCACAGCACTTGCCTCCTTCCCACGAGTTAGTCAGTCAAGGTTTGAGCGCCATGGAAGTACGTAGTGTGTGTAGTGTGCTTCCTACAACGCAGTTCCCACCGCCATCGTATTCCCGCCTTCAATAGTGTGATTGGGGAGAACCTTAAGCGAGTGCAGTGTCCTTCCAGTAACGATGCCCAGTCATCTGCTTAGTCCACTCTTTGACCAGTATTTTTTTTTGTTTTCCTAGACTTAAGAGTTTTGTTAAGGTGCTGTTCCCTCACATGCCGGCCGGGTGCGCTGCATGTTGAACCCTCACGCCAGCTTCTGGGAACTGGGTGATGGGATGTTGTTAAGGTGCTGTTCCCTCACACGCCGGCCGGGTGCACTGCATGTTGAACCCTCACGCCAGCTTCTGGGGACTGGGTGATGGGATGTTGTTAAGGTGCTGTTCCCTCACATGCCGGCCGGGTGCAACTCATGTTGAACCATCATGCCTACATTTCCTGGTTAATAATGTAAATAGTGTACTTTTTGTAACATAAGTACTGACTGCTAGGCAGAGAGATAGAAATGATACTTTTGATGCTCCACCTTGATTGTTTTTGCAGGTGCAGCTGGTGGGTGCAGCATTGCCATGCAGATTAGCTGGTCATCCCTGTCGCATGCTGCCACCCCTTCTCTTCTGCCTCGTTGTCATTATTTACTATAAATTTGTATTACATGATTTTACACATAGGTACAGTTACACCACAACTGTCACGCCTACACCGTGTATTACATACATTATGCTGCATAACAATTAGTTGTTAACATAAATGTAGCAAACTTTTCACTCAGTTTGACCTGAGTACAGGATTTTTCACTGTCATCATGGAGTTTTTCCCTCAAGCTTGCTTCTATGAACGTAAATATGATTCTTTTTTTCTTTTTTTCGCTCACTGGTGACTGCGACTTTCTCCTGTAACAGGATAGCACACACACCACAGTGTGAATCTTGTGTGACTGAGTTAGGATTTATATGTATGTATATTGAAATTTTTTCGCTGGGAAAAAATTTCAACTTTTGATGGGGCATAATGTCAAGAGTCGGCTAGTGACATTGGCTTTTGTGGGAAACCACGAACTCTAGTGGAATCCCAGTTCGTCGTTCGGTTAACCGCTCACTCGGTCGGGAGTGTTTTTCAGACAATTTTCCAATGTGTCATAAATGATCGTCTTTGTGCAAGACATTAGCGCTTCCACTGAGCGATTTATTTTGGGCATGTTTCGCTCATTCTAGCCGTTAGTAAGGCGGCCACAGCACTTGCCTCCTTCCCACGAGTTAGTCAGTCAAGGTTTGAGCACCACGGAAGTACGTAGTGTGTGGTAGTGTGCTTCCTACAACGCAGTTCCCACCACCATCGTATTCCCACCTTCAGTATTGTGATTGGGGAGAGACTTAAGCGAGTGCAGTGTCCTTCCAGTAATGACACCCAGTCATCTGCTTAGTCCACTCTTTGACCAGTATTTTCTTTTTGTTTTCCTAGACTTATGAGTTTTGTTAAGGTGCTGTTCCCTCACATGCCGGCCGGGTGCGCCGCATGTTGTTTTCCTAGGTTTAAGAGTCTAGCTTTTGAGTGAGTGAGTGAGTGCGATCTCCTTAGTTTGAATTCATTTTGAAATGTAACGTAAATTTATTCCTTTGTAATCAATAAATTTAACAGTTCTTTTTCTCGAGCTTAATGTAATGTAAACTCGTGTTTCATTTCTCCATACTAAGCTTATTTCTCTATTAGCTCCTAGCTTGCATAAACGCTTTGCTATTCATAACTGGTACTTAGGCCAGTCTTGTTGTATTAAGCTTAAAATCCGTTGTGCCTTCTAGGAGATAACGCATCAGCAAGAACCTGATATCATTAATAGTATTAGTTATTTATTGTCAGGGGTGAAGTCACTTTCTCCAAAGACTAACAGTACTAATAAACAGCAATTGTGAGGAATTAGTCTCTGCTGTGTACTGTTGAGAATGTTTATAAATTCTTGTTCTTAGAGAATCGGCGAAGCAAGGAAGCATAAAGTAATCATTGCTTGATATTAACAAGACAATTCATTGTCTCTGCTCTTCAGTATTATTGAATAATTATCATTTAATATTGTTTACCTTTAAAAGCCCTGTGACAACTACCACGTTGAGAAGTAATACAAGAACAGTCTTTCTCCTATGACATTTTTTGTGGTGTGGCAGAGAACTTTTTGAAGGACCTACGTACCAGTATGAAACAGACAAGAAGAGAGTATAAGAAGTAAGTATGTCCTTTGTCATTTGGGGAGGAATAAGGAACATGGAAGGCAAAACACACTGCTGGCAGAAGGTTGTCAGTGAACTTTTGCTCATGGCTGTATGTTCTATGTTTTTTTCTGAACTTCTAAAAAAGAAATGTCTTTGTGCCATTATTCTACATTTATTTGCGCATATTATTTGTCATGTGTGCTTTCCTTAGGCGTCTAAATCTATCCCTGAAGCACTTTTTTATTTATGTGTTGATGCAATTATTATTATTATTATTATTATTATTATTATTATTATTATAGTGGTTGTTTATTCATTCATGTTGTTGTTTTTGTTTTGAGATGAGCTGGATGAAGTAGAAGAAGAAATGCCCAGGAATCATTAAATGATTGTAATGGGCGATATGAATGGTAGAGTAGGCACTGGTCCTGTGAATGATATAATGGGTAATAATGTAGTACCAGGAGAGAATGATAATGGAAAGCAATGAAAGATATGTGTCAGGAAAGGAGGTTGAGCATTTGTAATTCTTATTTCAAACACAAAGATGCACATAAATATACATGGTATAAAGGGAGTGGAGATTATGTTAAAAGAGCCTGACTGATTACATGTTCGTAGAGAATTCGATGCTGCGTATTGTTGCTGTTGCGAGGGCAGTGAGAGGACGATGTGGAGGTTTGTCAGATCATGTCACTGTGGTATGCAAGAACAAGCTGACAGGAGTGACGTGAACCAAGAGAGAGAGAGAGAGAGACTGAAAATCGAGAAGTTGAGGTTCCAAGATATGGCAGATGAATACAGGGCCAAAGTAGGGGAGGATTCATAGTCAGTGAATTGGAATGTAATGGATCTGGACCTCATGTGGAATGCATATAGGGACTGCTTAGTTAGGAATGCTAAAGCGTTGTGTTGTGTGGCAAGATAAATAACAAAGAAGAAAGATACGGCATGGTGGAAGAGGGGTATGAGCAACAATTTCTTTAAGCTAGTCAGGAAGGAGGCCTCAAGTACGGGGAAGTAGTATTCTAAAGTGGAGAAGGAAAGCACTGGAGGCAAGTCAAAAGTGGAGCAAGTCCATTCCAATACAGAGGAGAGATCAGAGACAGGTACTAGGTCTGCAGTGGCACGAGTACTGACAACATCAACTAGAATATGAACTAACTTATTAACCTGAAAGAGAAGAGAGTCCACTGAGACTTGTAGGTTGTCCATGTGTAGTTTGACATATAGTAGCTTTGAGACAGTGTTAACCCTTCGTTAGTCCTTGGGGTATTCAAACGTGGTTAGTCCGGTGGGGTATTACAACACCCCAATACAAAAATACATGTAGTGTTACTAACATATAAAATATATTCATACTGCCGTTTCAGGATATCTCTGCAACCACTAATGAAATGATTGAATGCCTTGTACGTGGTGCTTATTAATTTAAAATAAAATACAATACAATATCAGTAAAAAATAAAAAATGGACTCATATCTCATTTGGCAGGTAAATATCCATGGGAAAATACATTTTGTGATTTTTAAAATCAGTATAATGATAAACAATATACAAAAATAAGATAAGAATAACAATCTACTGTGTATCACAATATGATCTAAATGGTTAGTTTGATGGGTTACTAGACACCCCAGGGGGGGAGGGAAAGTGCCCCTCTCTCTCACTACAGCAGAGGCAGGACTAAACCAATCCACATGCTCCCTCCCCTCACTGAATCAGGAGAGTCCTGGAACGGAGAGAAATATTCGAATTACCGGGTAGGAAACATGAGCTTTTAAAAAATCTGGGGTGCCAAAACACCCCACCTGACTAACGAAGGGTTAATTTTAGATATCCGTTTTTGTAAAATGCTTTTGAAGTTGCTTAATGTGTATGTAACTTCATTTAATTAGGCCGTGATCGTCTGTAGCATAGAGTGGTTTACTTTAATGACTTTTTTGAGAGTGAAGAGCACTGGCTAATTCAGCAAGGTCGGACTTGAATCCAGAGAGGTCACGTGTTGTCGTTACACGAAATAAAGCACTATGAATTTTTCCCCCAAGATCAAAGAGTCCACACTTCACCCGAGAACGACCTACAGGTGTTTGGTTAGAGAAACTGTCATTTATGTGGAAGAATTTCATCCAGACCGTCTAATTTCCACTGGATGCGTAAGGAAAGTGGGTTGCAGAACGTATCTTTGTAGTGTTTCTCCTTGGTGGCAGACAGAAGGGCCTGTATCTCCTCAAGCTTGTGTGTGAAGTCGGGCAGGGCGATGGTCAAGACAGCCAGTGGCTCAGGGTCGTAAGGCAAGGAGACTACATCTTCCACCATCATTACCTTGCCTCCCGTGCCAGCCAAGGCCCTGGGCCGTACAGCACCATCGTCCTCACCCTACCCTGACCCTACTTGGGTCAGGACTGCCAGTAGGTGGAACTGCAACATCATACATATAAAATAAGTTTAAGTTAAAGTTAATGATTATGAAGATGGTTATGACGAGATTCTGGGGTGACGATGTTTATGTAAGAGGCTTGTGTGTGGAGCACAATTTTGAATGATAATCATTAACAGTGGTGGAGGGTTGCAGTATCCCAGAATAAGAGGAAAGTGAAGGAGTGTCAGAGAAAGGAATGGGAGAAGAAGCATTACCGGGTTGAGGAGAAGATGAGGCTTATCTATCCAACACTATGCCCGTGGGTGCACGCTTAAGGTCATCTGCATGCATTCATTTGTCTCGGCTTTAGACAGATTTTTTTTTTTTTTTCAGATTATTTTATAGATAGATTTTTTTTTTATTGACATACCCAGTCTCTTGACTCATACCATCCACCAATCAATTGACCAACATGGAGAAAGTCATGCAGTACCCCTTGATATTTCTAAAGCTCTCAACAGGGTATGGCACCGTTTCCTGCTGTCCAAACTTCCTTGCTATGGACTAGCGTCTTTTTTTCCTCTGCTTTCCTATATCTCAGCGACAGAAAAATACGAGTAAAAGTAGATGATGTATTTCCCAATTTCCACTCAATTAATGCCGGTGTGCCACTGGTATCATTTCTAGCTCCAACCCTGTTCCTGGTTCATATTAATGATCTCTTATCTGTCACCCACAGTCCCATCCATTCATATGCAGACTACTCAACAATTCACTGTTCATTCACACTCAGACACCCATTTACAAAGCCTAATATCTCTAACTCTCAACCTCAGTACAGCTATCTCCACAAATCAAGACTTATGTACGATCAATGATTGGGGACAAAGCAACCTTGTCTCATTTAATGCTGGTAAAACCAAATATATACAGTTCACTAATAGACAGATATATTACATTCAATGCTATTAATATCCCCATCTCTAAAAGTATTGCAATTCCCAGTGCTCTCAGTTAGACCTCTCATGTCAGATCACTTGTTAAAACTGCCTCAAAGAAACTTAGATTATTATACAGAGTCCTTAACTTCTTCACTGACGAGCAGTTAGCTATAATTTATAAGTCATGTGCACGCTCAGCTTGAATATTGCCCACCCATGTGGAATGGATGTGGAGAGGTTGCATTAAAAGAACTAAACAAAAATCAGAACAAAGCTGTTGCAATGATTAATAACTCTGCTATTATAAATAAACTACCTCCCCTACAAGTAAGAAGGAATGTTGCTTCTCTTGCATTATTTTACAGATATTTCTATGGCAAATGCTCAGAGAAAGATGCGTCCATTGTGCCATATCTCCATGCCTTCCCTCGTGCTACATGGGCATCTGGTAGCGTTCACGACTAGAATGTCACACAGCCATATTGCAGAACTTCTGCCTATCAGAATTCTTTTATTCTCCAAACTGCATCTCTCTGGAACTCGCTTCCCTGGAGTTCTTTCCCTCAAACTTCAAGCCACAACTGTACAAGTCCAACTGTTACAGAAATTTTTTGGGGGGTAAAACCATGCACTGTTTTACCACCACTCGTTTGATCGTAGAGGACTGAAGAGGGTCTTCTAATAGCAATTAGGTAGGTATTAATGAGTTCAATGATATCTCAGTGCCACAGGAAAGCTCACCGGAATGATGTATTTCAGAAGCAAGATGAGAATCTGAAGAGTACAGGGAATCAGGAATGGGATCAGTAATGAAATCAGAGGGCCACACTTTGGAATGAAGCCAGTAACGGAATTGGGCATGTCAGAGGATGATGAATCGGTAGGAGAGACAGTAATTGTATCAACTGGTGACTAGGAAACTGGGTCTGTGATACCTGGTACAAACAAATCTTGAGGAGTAATGCCCCTCCATGATGGTAACACATTGATATTTTCATCTGCCATGGTTTGTACTCCTATTGGAACTTCAGCAGGACTGCTAATCCTGGGCATATCATAGAAATCAGTAATCCATGGATCTGGCAAATTATGTACAGAAAATTGAAGCTGCATTTTGCCTTTAACCCGAGACGTCCCGTCGACGTATGGGTACGTTGCAACATTTTGCATTTGCCAGTCTCGTCGACGTACTGGTACGTTTTGCAATTGCAAGGTCCCTAATTTGCACAATTTTCAATTTTCACACATGATTTTTCGTACGTATACATGGGACACCTTCCTCTATTCCTCTACAAGATGCCAAGCAGGGACAATGCCTTACACCGCATAACCTCCCCCCCCTGCATGCCACTGTCTCAGCAATTCACCTGTTACCAGTGACCTGGCCAATAAAGACATTCAGGGCCAGAGTGATTCCCCAATCGATGACAATGTGAAGGACAAAGTTTACATAGCATTAGAGGAAGAAACAGTCAGAAATGATGATCAGGTAATGTGGCAAAAGAAGGTCAGGAATAGTGATGAGTTAGTGAATGAAACAATGCTTATAATGCCTATATTACTGTTTGAAAACCAATATACTCTCATACTACATATAAATTCGTACCAAATAAATTAATAAATACTGTTTAGGAGCGGTGTGGATTAGTTTTCCTCCCATGGAACTCGTTTTCTTTGCAGCCAGCCTGATAGAAAACCCTGTAAGGTAAGGAGGTACTCCTACCTGGATCGAGTATTTTAAACCTCAGGTGAGTGATTTCTGTATGAATTTTCGATGTTTCTCACCAAAAGCGGAGGTTATAGCCCCCCAAAAAAATGTCCCAAAAATGGTCGGTACTGGGGGGTGTCGGAGGTGCGAAAGTGGTCGGGACGTGACAGGTTAATGTCTAAATATGATCCATCCACCATGGATAGATTCCGATGCAGGGGCTCAAGGAAATTAACATGTTTTGATCTGTTACACTGAATTCTTGTTAACTCCTCTTCAGATTGTAAGTTGATGGCAGACCCTGGATCCTTAAAAAGTGACACATCCACCTAACCGCAATTTCCCCACACAACTACCCCTAAGTAGTCTGATACACAAACAGTACTCAGGGACAGTTCATTGTGTTGGGTAACTTTTATGTTGGATGTATCCTAATGTCACGCTGCTCTTCCCCTGACCAAAGACATGCAAGGTAACGACACTCCTTGATAATATGAGTAGTCGAGGCCTTATGAAACTTGCAATAAGTATGACACAGTCTTACAGGTGTATGCTGATGCGGCTCCTGACGATTTAGTCCATGTTTGCGAGAACAGCTCGATTCACGGTGACCAGCAATACCGCAAAGCCAGCATATGATTGAGGACTGTTGGTCACGACACATAGCTTACTAGTCAGACTGCTTTGCCCAACGCGCACTTGACTGGTCACGGTTATTAGCAAATGATCAGCGTCACGAGGGAGAACGAGCATTGTTAATGGGACCTCTGGTAGTTGGCCGCGAATGTGAAAAGTAAACTGGGACATGAACGGTTGGTACAACCCTTGCAGTGGCATCTGCAGAGTGAGTGGGTGTGATGTGAGTACCCGCTTGATGAGTGATGTGCGAGCCTAATCTTTTGTCTATCTCTTTGGAAACCTTTAACAACTTATCTACTGCTTGGAAACCGATTTGTAAGGCAGCTTCAAATTGTTTGGGATTTAACCAACTTATTTAATCTAAGGTATCCCATCAAACGGCCGAAATCTTTCAATTTGATGACCTCATCTCCACTGACACTAGTGGCCCATGGAGTTTTTTTTTTTTTATAGATAATGAATGGAGGAAGGAAAAACAAAGGATAAAAAAAGTCCACATGCAAAAATGCATCCTCCATTAATAAAATATTTATAACAACAACAACTGGATATTAATGAAAGTGGATTAAATGTTTGTGGGAAGCAATTCCCAGGAAGTGAATTCCAGAGAGTAGCAGTTCTGGGGATAAATGAATTTTGATAAGCGGAGGTTCTGCATTGCGGGGGAGAGAGTGAGTTCATGGGCACTCCCAGCTGCCCGAGTATTTCGGGAGAAAATGTGAAGTGGAGGAACAATTGAAGCAAGTTCGTCAGAGCACCTACGGTAAAAATATCGGTAAAATAGTGCTAAAGAAGCAACATCTCTACATACTGATAATGGAGGAAGGCTCTGCGTAATGGCAGGATTATTGATTAACCTAATGGCTTTATTTTGAATTTTGTCCAACTGCCTCAGTGCAACTGCTCCAGATCCACTCCACAGTGGCGAACAGTATTCCATCTGAGTAATCACTCGACTTTTGTATGTTGTGGCCATCTGCTCGTTAGTGAAGAATTCACGAACTCTGTACATAAGTCCCAATTTTTTAGAAGCATTTTTAGCAAGGGATTTAACAT